>NW_026046910.1:0-30437 GCF_023864275.1 Schistocerca cancellata
TTCGCCACACAGTCACACACACTCACAGTCGACAAGCGCCCGCCCTCCCTGCACGACGCCGCGCAGCAAACGCGCCCGCAAACACATACCTCTCCTCTCTCTCGGCCGCCCGACGCGCCAACCGCCACACCGCCAGCCACTCGCAATTGTGCACTGCCGCCAGCCACACGTCCAACACGCCGCGCCGCCTCCGGCCACCCGCCAGGGGGCGCTCACGTCCGCGACAACAGCGCGGCCCGCCGGGCCAAACCGAACCGAGCCGCCCGCCGCTGCTCTGCACATCTTCCTGCGCGCATCAACAAAACGAGGCAAGCGAGCACACCCCGTCACAACGCCACATCACGCAAATGCCGTGCCGACCTCTTGTGTCTACCGCCTAAATTGCACTCACCAGCCGCCCCTTCTTCTTCCTATCTATCTATCTGTGCGTCTGTGTCGGTCCGCGCGTGACGCCTCTCAACATCCGCCGTCGCCGTCCCCGTTTCCGCCCCAATGCCATCGTCGCGCCGCCGCCTCCTCCTCCTCCGCCGCCCCTGTCCGGCCCGCACCACACCATACACCGCTGCTTGTCCCGGCCGTTGCCACCAAAGGCGCCTACCGCAAACGCGCCACGCCGCAGCCCCCGTGCGTGCATCTCCGTGCCGACGCTGCCTCTCTGCCCTCCCGCACGCACTCGACCGACCGACATGCACTGCGTCGACGGCCTCGACAACACAGTCTCTGGGCTCCGCACTGCGTGTTCCGGTACGCGCGCTCAAACACCTATGTACTCATTACCAGCGATGGCGAGGCACCACACAATCTCTGACCAGAGAGTTTCTTATCGTCGCTAGTCTGCGCCACACGACACTAGTGGCACGTAGCGGGTCGGCAGGAACAGTTGTCATCTCTATGTGGCGGGTCGGGAGAGGTCGTAGTCAGTCGACGACAGTATTAGCGAGTGGACGATTGTACTGAGCGGGCGGCGGCGTGCTCTTCTCGCGACTCTGGTCTCCGTTCGGGACGATGCATATGTTATAAAAGGTAAGGTAATGAAGCTGCATTGCGCAAATCTAATAATGTATGTCAATTGTAACTATTTTCTTCACAACAAAATGCCCCAATAATACTTTGTTTCCAAAGTAACTTTTTTTTAAAGGTAAAACCATTCATTTCCATTTAAAGAATATTTCCTCCAACAATCAAAAAATTAAATGTGAGCCGGCATTCATTGCACGAAGCTGTGTACAGGTATCTACAGTTAAGAGCACATATAGATGCAGTTTGTTTCCTCTTTTGCCTTTTTTTTTCATTGACGTAACGATCTTTTGCTCTTTTTTTTTGTTTTTTATTCTGATTTGTACGTAGGCTGTTTGTTTACATTTTTTTTTATTGGTAATGCCACGTAGCGCTCTGTGTGAAAATCACTGCCTGTGCCGTGTGCAGTCAGTGGCCAGTTTGCATTGTTGTCATATGAACCTGCTATAGCTGGATGTGAACAGCGCGTACCGTTGCGCAGTTAGGGGTGAGCCGCCAGCACTGGTGCATGTGAGGAGAGATATGGCGGACTTTTCAAATTACATATATTATGACTTGTGATGATATTAAGGGTAAATACATTGTTTGTTGTTCTCTATTAAAATCTTTACTTTGCTAACTATCCCTATCAGTAGTTAGTGCCCTCCGTAGTTTGAATCTCTTATTTAGCTGGCAGTAGTGGTGCTCGCTGTATTGCCGTACTTCGAGTAATGACGATTTTTGTGAGGTAAGTGATTTCCGAAAGGTGTACTTTAATGTTACTCAGGGCCATTCTTTTGCAGGGATCTTTGATAGTCAGATTGCGTTGCGCTCAAAATATAGTGTGTCACTTTAAGCGCAGTTTTGTATACATTGTTGTTCAAAGGGGGACGTTTCAGAATACAGGGCCGAAGGTCAGCCAGCGCTGCCCTTACAACGTTTATCGGGTTTTCAATTATGTCTCTTGAGATGTTCATGGTTCATTATTTCCATTCATCATATTATCGCGCGTTTCCCATCAATCTTCGTTCGTTCATTTTCTAGGGACGTTAACAACATTCTGGCACATTTTTATCATCATTCACGCACTCACTTACTTACGACTATTTGTGCGGGGAGGTTACACTTGGGTCCATTTCCATTTACATTCAATGTTGATAGACCTTTTTTTTGTTGTTGTTTTGTTGCTGGCAGGTTACAAACGCCTCATTTTATGTTGGTTGCAGCGTTTTTCTCCTTCTTCTAGTGTTTTCCCCGCTCTCACCACCGCCCCCGCCCCTCCCGCATCCGTCGGTCTCACCACGTTCACTGACAGCCGCGTCTGCGGCTACACCACAACACAACAACGGCCCCCTCCCGGCAACCCATTCGTTTTCTCTTCTTTTGCACAAAAACAACGCCGCACGCGCCAGCCGAGCGCAGCGCAAGCCACCCACACCGCGCCCCTCCCCGTCTTTATAGCCCCCGCTTCTTGTTTTCTTCGTTTGCCCCCTCCCATCTCCCGAATGCCATGCCATGCCATGCCAGCAGCGTTACGCGTGCCCCTCCCCTGTCCACACACTACCGCGAAACGAACAGCCTTCCGGGCCACATGCAGGGCACGCCCACCGCCATTCCCGGACGCAATTCTCGAAACAACACACACACACACACAAAATGAACGCACTATCCCCACTTCGCTTCTCTCTCTCTCTCTCTCTCTCTCTCGTCCCTTCCCTTTAACGAAAGACAAACAAACCCCAGTTAACACACTTTCTCGACACCTTCATGTAGGGAGGGAGGGAGGGAGGGAGGGAGGGTGCGTGCGTTGTCTCGACCGTGACGGCAACCATCGACGATCCATTTCCCCCACTGGTAAAACATGTTCACTAACACCTACAGACATCATTCCGTACACACACAATGGCTTTGCACACGAACATAGACGGCACGGGCACTGTCGTACATTCTTCCTCAGAACCATCTCAACGAACGTTACATACACATCCGGGAAAGCAAAGCAAAGCAACGCAACGCAACGCACACAATTCAGCCGTCAAAGGTAACGTTCACCACGGCAGACACTTGCCGCCGCGCCGTTACACGCATTTCAGTGCGGCTACAATACACCTCCGACACGGGAACGTTCCGTTGCTCTACACCGCGTTTCTCCGTTTTGTTTGGTTTTTTTTTCTTTTTTCTCTCTCTCTACTTTTTTTCTTCCCCTCTGTCCTTTCCTCCACCATTCTCTCCTCACGTTCTGCCCAGACATTCGACCGATCACAGAGGTTCACCTTTCGGTAACCGTTCTCAGCGCGACGGTATGACGGGTGTTCAAGACGTACCGTTGCGTGATGCCGGTGTACCGCGCCGATCGACAGTTTCCCAGAGGCGACGGATCGGACCACATCACCGACACACACAAACACGTGTGCGCACATTCGCCAAAGCGACCGTCGTCTTCTAGCGTCGCGCTTACTGTACTGTACTGTACTGCACTGGACTGGACACGCGTGCATGCATCTTCAATGACGACGTCGGTGTGCGTGCGTCGTACGCACAAGCAGACACAGTCAGTCAGACACGACTATCGAAATCAGAGTCGGAGGGAAGGTACATCATCGTGCGTGTCGCCCGTACAATGCAATACACATTGGTGTCTCAATGCGCGTTCATTTAAACGTCACTCACACGCCTCCACGCTGCAGCATTTACAGACACATCTCACCCTCGCCATGTATGGCGTGCAAACCGACCCGAAAAAACGGCCGTCGTTACACACTGACATTCCCAACAATCGCGTTTCGTTTCCATCCGTCACGTAACTAACCGGCACCTCCATCCAAAGGACACATCACCGATCGCACTTCCCCCACCTCGCAGACAGGTAACACCAACGAGTTGTGCGCACGTGCCTCCATTCCACGTCACACCGTGGCCGTACCCCGCAACACGCGACGCGCCCCCATCAATCAAATTCATCGCATCGGCCACCCCACCCCGTCGCGTCGCAACCAAAGCGGTAGCTATTGCCGCCGTCCACCCACTCACACACAAAACAACAACAACAACAATTCCGCCCTTCCCGCAAAGGCCATTTGGTGGCCCTGAAAAGGGCCGTTTTTGCCGCTCTCGCAACGGAGGAGCCTTCTCTCCTTCCATTCCAGAGCCACCTCCTTACTTGGAGCTCGTGTACTTGGTCACCGCCTTCGTGCCCTCGCTCACGGCGTGCTTGGCCAGCTCGCCAGGCAGCAACAGCCGCACAGCGGTCTGGATCTCGCGGGACGTGATGGTCGAGCGCTTGTTGTAGTGCGCCAGGCGGGACGCCTCGGCCGCGATGCGCTCGAAAATGTCGTTCACGAAGCTGTTCATGATGCTCATCGCCTTCGACGAGATGCCCGTGTCAGGGTGCACCTGCTTCAGCACCTTGTAGATGTAGATGGCATAGCTCTCCTTCCTCTTGCGCTTCTTCTTCTTGTCGCCCTTCGAAATGTTCTTCTGAGCCTTGCCAGCCTTCTTGGCGGCCTTCCCGCTAGTCTTGGGCGGCATCTCAAACAAGAACGTGAACGTACGGCAGCAACACCAGTAGCAAGCGCTCCGCTCTAGTCAGCGTCTCCCCACACAGTGGCACCCAGCGCGCCCCGCCGCCGCACCTTTACCAGCTCGCCCCGTTGCGGCCGCCGACCAATGGGCCGCGAGCGCAACCGGCCGCCGCACCCGAGAGCATAAAGGACCCCCACCCCTGGCGGCGCCGCCACTCCGCTGCTCGACTCGCTGCGGCTCGCACCGTCCTTCGTCTCGTCTCGTTTTCACACCACAGCCCATCGCCATGTCCGGACGCGGAAAGGGAGGCAAAGTCAAGGGCAAGTCAAAGTCCCGCTCCAGCAGGGCCGGGCTCCAGTTCCCGGTCGGCAGAATCCACCGCCTCCTGCGCAAGGGAAACTACGCCGAGCGCGTCGGCGCCGGGGCGCCCGTCTACCTCGCCGCCGTCATGGAGTACCTCGCGGCTGAGGTGCTCGAGCTGGCCGGAAACGCGGCCCGCGACAACAAGAAGACGCGCATCATCCCGCGCCACCTGCAGCTTGCCATCCGCAACGACGAGGAGCTCAACAAGCTCCTGTCGGGCGTCACCATCGCACAGGGTGGTGTCCTGCCCAACATCCAGGCCGTCCTGCTGCCAAAGAAGACCGAGAAGAAGGCCTAAACAGAGAGGCCAGGCAATCGGCACGCGGACCCGCCGCCCAGCAGCGCTGCGTGCTCCCCTGCACGCAACGCGCTTTGCCGGCCCGGCTCACAACAATCGGCCCTTTTCAGGGCCACCACACAAACCTACGTCCAAAGCAAAATTGCAGTCGTCCTCGCCGCACTTTACTTTAACTTCACTTCCACAGCCGCCGCCGGCAACAAGACCATACCAACTGCTACGATTGCAGGGGGGAGAAATTCTGCGAGGTACCTCGGTGTCACGCCTGACATCCAAGTGTCACATAGGGGAACTTGGCACAAACGCTCACGCCAGGATGCAGATCCTGTACCCTGTTCCCTCGACCCCGCAACAGGCGTAGCGATACTGGAATATGCGCGCCCTGTATGGGGCTGTGCAGCCAGATCGACGATGCATCGCCTACAGAAGGGTCCAAAGCAGAGCGCTCTACGACGGGCCTTACACGTCCCCGCGGCAGACCTGCATAGAACCACTCACAACACGATTCCGCGCCCTGGCACAAGCGTTCTACGCCACCGCGCGGAAGTCAGAAAATGACTGTTACGTCTTGACCCTTGGGCGATATGAACACCACAGGGACAGATGTGCAAGACCCGAGAGTCGCTGCTCCAGCAGTAGCACAGACAGAACACATAATCACTCTCAACAAACAGCAACGTCCGAAAACAAGCACAGTACCGAAGATAAGAACAACACACAGAAAAGAGGAGCAAATGTCCACAGGCGACAATAACCTCCACCAACTCCCCCTCTAACGGTAAGAGGACTAAAAGAGAGAAGAACAAGAAGAGCCGCCGCCATCTTGTCGTCCACAGCCCGTGTGGCCCAACACACACACACACACACACACACACACACCTTGTTTTGTTTCGTTTGCCTCAAGCACCTCCACGCACGCACAGTCGCCTTCCAAACGACAAGACAACGACAGCAATAATGACCACTGCGAGAGGAGCGTGTCGACACACCGCCCTCCACTCCCGCGCGCCCCAAACAAACGAAACAGCTGATCCGGCCGCCTATCGGCACGCCTTGCCTCGGCAACTCCAACGCCGCCGCAAACACACACAGCCAAACCGCGCAAATATTCACCGCCTCTCGCACAACAACAACAACAACAACAACAACACACAGCCCGGCATCTCCATCGATCGATAAACAAAGCAAACACAAAACGCCCTCTCTCGCACACACAGCCACAAGACCCGCTTCCTTTCCTTTCTCCCAGTCACGTCACGTCAGTCAAACGAAAACGAAATGAAGAATGAAAGAAAGAAGGCAGGCAGGCAGGCAGGCAGGCAACACACGCAGCAACAACACAGACTCTTTCGCACTTTTCAATTTCCGAACAGTGTGGTGGCCCTGAAAAGGGCCGTTTTCGTCTCTCCCACGGCCGCGGGAAGGCCAACGCGGCACAGCACACCGGCTGCGACGCGCCTAACCGCCGAAACCGTACAGGGTGCGCCCCTGCCTCTTCAGGGCGTACACCACGTCCATGGCCGTCACAGTCTTGCGCTTGGCGTGCTCAGTGTACGTCACCGCGTCGCGGATCACGTTCTCCAGGAACACCTTCAGCACTCCGCGGGTCTCCTCGTAGATCAGACCAGAGATGCGCTTCACGCCGCCCCTGCGAGCCAGGCGGCGGATCGCGGGCTTCGTGATGCCCTGGATGTTGTCGCGCAACACCTTGCGGTGCCGCTTGGCGCCACCCTTGCCGAGCCCCTTTCCTCCCTTGCCGCGGCCAGTCATCTCTTCTAAATCCTCAAAAAAGCTCAGGCAAGCAAAACGTCTGCTGCAGCGGCTGGCTCCTCACCCGGCGCTAGCGAGTCGGCTACGGTCTGCGCCCAGCGCACGCGCCAGCCCCCCTATATAGACTCTGGCCCGCCCTCCCCCCACCACGCGCAACCGAGGGCATATAAGCGCACCACGGTGGCTGGCGCGCGCCCGTGTCGTCAAGGCAGCACCCGACGCAGCACCTCGCTCGCCTCCACGCCGCTCCGCTACCGCTATGGCCCGCACAAAGCAAACGGCCCGCAAGTCCACCGGCGGAAAGGCGCCGCGCAAACAGCTCGCCACCAAGGCGGCGAGGAAGAGCGCGCCCGCCACCGGCGGCGTCAAGAAGCCCCACCGCTACAGGCCGGGCACCGTCGCCCTGCGAGAAATCAGGCGCTACCAGAAGAGCACAGAGCTGCTCATCCGCAAGCTGCCATTCCAGCGCCTAGTGCGCGAGATCGCCCAGGACTTCAAGACCGACCTGCGCTTCCAGAGCTCCGCGGTCATGGCCCTGCAGGAGGCCAGCGAGGCCTACCTCGTCGGCCTCTTCGAAGACACCAACCTGTGCGCAATCCACGCCAAGCGCGTCACCATCATGCCCAAGGACATCCAGCTCGCGCGCCGCATCCGCGGCGAGCGCGCCTAAACACCGCGCCAGCCGCTGGGCACCGCCCACGCACGCAAACAAACAAAACGGCCCTTTTAAGGGCCACTAACATCACTCCGTCGCGAGCAAACTTTGTCGGTCGCCTCTCGCCCCACAACCAGAGAACCAAAGACAAAACACCGCTTCCACTTCCCGTCCGTCCGCCACAGCCGCTCTCCTCTGCCAGCTTGCTGGCGCGCGCAACAATCAATCAACATCATCCCTCCCCGGCGCGGCGCTCAAAGCGCACAACACCCATCGG
Source organism: Schistocerca cancellata (assembly GCF_023864275.1). Lineage (NCBI taxonomy): Eukaryota > Metazoa > Arthropoda > Insecta > Orthoptera > Acrididae > Schistocerca > Schistocerca cancellata. Next base: position 7,882 of record NW_026046910.1, read on the forward strand.
CCGACGCCGTCAACCACACGGGTGGCTGGCCGGCCGCCGCTTCGTTTCGAAACAAACAAACAAAACAAAAAACCCGCACCAACGGCCAGCCAGGCACGCAGGCTCGTCCAACGCCACCGACCCTTTCCACATCTCAACGTCCCCCGCCCCCGTTGCAAGAACACACACACAACCAAGACAAGACACATCCGAGGAGAAGGCAGGCAAACAGACAGACAAACCAAAGTATTCAAACAACATGACACAAACCAACCGTCGGCCGGCCGCGACCAAAAACGGCGACAAGCAACCGCTACCGCCGCCCGCACCCGCCACCGACCCCCCGCAATCCAACCACCACGGCACGCAAACAGTATCCACACACGGGCATACAGAAACGCCAGACGGCACAACCACACCGCAACACGACAATCAAAACCTTCCCGACGTGCTTTGATGGCCCTGAGAAGGGCCGTTTTGGGCCGCGCGTCTCTTGCGCGCCACTAGACGACGGGGACGGGGGGGGGGGTGGGGACGACGGAGTCAACCGCCAACCCTTCCTTTCCTTTCCCATTCCTTTCTTCTTCTCCTCTACTTCTTCTTCTTGGGCGACGCCTTCGCCTTAGACGGCGTCGTCGCCTTCTTCGGGCGCGGCGCCTTCGGCTTCTTCGTCGGAACCTTGGCGGCCTTCTTCGCCTTCGACGGCGACTTGGCCTTGGCCGGCTTGGCAGCAGCCGCCTTCTTCGCACCGGCGGGAGCGGCCGACGCCGCAGACGCCTTCTTGGCGGCGCCCGCCTTCCGACCAGTCGCCGCCTTCACGCCACCAGCCTTCTTTGCGCCGGCCGCACGGGCACCCTTCTTCTCCTTGCTGGCCGGAGCGGCGCGCTTCTTCTTGGCACCGCCAGCACGAGCCTTGCCGCCCTCAGCCGCCCCGCCGCCGGCGCCGGCAAGCTTGAAAGAGCCGGACGCGCCCTTCCCCTTCGTCTGCACCAGCTCGCCCGCCACCACGGCCGACTTGAGGTACTTCTTGATAAACGGCGCCAGCTTCTCCGCGTCCAGCTTGTAGTGCGCGGCAATGTACTTCTTGATCGCCTGCAGCGACGATCCGCCGCGCTCCTTCAGACTCTTGATGGCGGCCGTCACCATCTCAGAGGTGCGCGGGTGCGCAGGCTTGGCGCGCGGCTTCTTCGCAGACGACGCAGACTTTGCCTTCTTCGTAGTGCCGGTGGCGGCGGGTGCCGCAGCAGTCTCGTTCGTAGCCGCCTGATCTGCCATTTCGACGACGCGCGTTAACACACAACACAGCGAGCAGCGAGAGCGAGAAGAGACACGCAGCGAGCGGAGCGCACAGCAGAGGAATAGCCGCCTCGCGCCACAGGCCCAGCCAGTGTCGCGGGCGGGCGCGGACGGCCGAGAGAGCGGCCGCCACTCTGCGCGCCGCCGCGCCGCGCCTCCCGCGCTTGCTACCGCCCAACGTCCGACAGCCTGTGCGGAGCAGCCCCACACCTGCGCCACAACCACCCGCGCCTTTCAAACCACCGAGGATGGGGCTACACACAGCCACACCACAGTCGCCAACCAGTCGCCACGGCAGCGCCGCAAACCACGGCCAAACTGCAGCCACCGCGCGCTACAGCCTGGGTCGGCCCGCCGAGAATCGCCGCCCACGCCCAAATGCCGCCCCCACAGCCCCAGCCGGCGACCGGCCACAATGGCCAAACCTTCGGCAAAGGCCCCACACCGTCGCCGCGGCAGCCCGGCCAGCGCGGCCGGCGCCACAGCCACACAAGAGGAGGCGTGCGGCGATGACGGCCGTGCAAACGCACCTCCGCCGCCCCATCGCCCTCCCACCGTTTCCCGATCGGCCCGCAGCCGTCGGGCCACGTCCTCCTCCTCTCGCCCGCCAACATTCACAGCCCTTTCGTTCGTTTCCCAACAATTTCAATTGTGCCCGCCGCAAAAAACGGGCGCCGCCTGCAAAGCAACATGCTCCGCCGGAGCGCCCCTCGCCGCTTACGAGCCAACCCCTCGCCCGAGGCAAACCGAAATCCGCAACTACAGACCAACCCAATCTGCCGTCAGCACACACGACAGCCAACATCACGCGTTACGAGTTAGACATTAGGTTCACACGTCTCGGTTAGGTTCGGTGGACGTGGGTTAGGTTAAGGGCACTTGGGTTAGGTTAAGCATTCAAAACACACGTCAGGCGTCAGAGGTTAGGTTACGTTACGTTACATTAAGGTTAGGTTAGGTTAGGTTAGGGGCACTTGGGTTAGGTTAAGGGTCGGTGTTAGGTTAAGCGTCAAACTTAGGTTAAGCATTCAAACCACACGTCGGGCGTCCGAGGTTAGGTTAGGTTAGGTTAAGGCCACTTGGGTTAGGTTAAGCCTCAAACTTAGGTTAAGCATTCAAACACACGTCGGGCGTCAGGTGGCCGCAGCAGCCGCACCTACCTACCCACCCACCTCACGGCCGGACAGCTTGGCTTACTTGGCGCTGAGGCTGACCTCACCGCACCTCACCTCACGCTACGCAACGCTACACAGGTTCGGTTCGCTCAGCTTAGGCTTAGAGCTTAAGCGCCGAGGTCGGATTACGTTGGTTCACCTTCGGGCGCCACACTTTGGGTGTAAAGGTCGCGTCGGGTCGTCGGCACGCCGCAAAAACAAAAACAAAAGCGAAGCCACAGACAACGCCGACAAACGGGCAGCACGACCACGACCAGATACCGAGACACACGGACCACCCACCGGCCAAAGGGCACCAAACAACAAACCAGAGCACCACGTGTCGACCAGAGCAACCCGCCGCTCACGCGACGTGGCTGGCACCGAAGGGCCGCCGCAACTGCGCTTTCCGCGCCGGGCCGGATGCACGTGCGGCAACACCACCACCGCACACAGCCGCTGTTCAACATCAACCAACAACACGCCGCGGTCGCAGCCTCAACGCCAGCACACGTTTGCACCACCATTCACACGCACCGCACAAACAGCTGTCGCCGACAACACAAACACACCGCAACGACGCCGCCGCCTCTACTTGTGCCGGCCACCCACCCCACCGACGGCGCACCTGTCGCCAGCCGGCAGTCGGCAGTCGGCACGGGAAACGCACACCGCCACTTCGCTCGCGCGCACGCCACCAACCAGTCGTCGTCTCCAAAAACAACAAACAAACATAGGGCAGGCAACAAATCGCCTCGCACGAACCGTCCACAAAACTATCAAAGCACAGCCTCTGGCTAACGGCCACGACGCAGCGGCACGCTGCTCCTTTCCCCGCCCCACTCCATTCACAAAGTCACGCGACACCTTTCCGCCACTACGCGCAGCCGCACCCGACGCCCGTGGCAACGACACAACTACTGCACTATCCACCGTACACACAGCCAGCCAGCCAGCCAGCCAGCCAAAACCACACCAACGACCCAAACACGCACGTGCAACGGCACGCCCCAAACCAGTCAACGTCGACAACCACACGCACGGCTGGAAACAGGCGTCCTTCCACGTTGCCATCAAGCTACACACAAGACACAAGGAACCAACAACAGCACGCCTGCCCGCCCGCCCCACTCTCACGCCGCAAAAAGCACACCGAAACCGCCAAACGCACATTCCCATCGCACTGACACCGACCGGCTCGCTACCACCACACCTCTCGGCAGCCGTTTCGCAGACATGACACGGCGCGACATGACATCACGACCAACTCTCCTTTCCCCGACGCCTTCGGCCGGAGCACAACGCCGCCAATTCGCCACACAGTCACACACACTCACAGTCGACAAGCGCCCGCCCTCCCTGCACGACGCCGCGCAGCAAACGCGCCCGCAAACACATACCTCTCCTCTCTCTCGGCCGCCCGACGCGCCAACCGCCACACCGCCAGCCACTCGCAATTGTGCACTGCCGCCAGCCACACGTCCAACACGCCGCGCCGCCTCCGGCCACCCGCCAGGGGGCGCTCACGTCCGCGACAACAGCGCGGCCCGCCGGGCCAAACCGAACCGAGCCGCCCGCCGCTGCTCTGCACATCTTCCTGCGCGCATCAACAAAACGAGGCAAGCGAGCACACCCCGTCACAACGCCACATCACGCAAATGCCGTGCCGACCTCTTGTGTCTACCGCCTAAATTGCACTCACCAGCCGCCCCTTCTTCTTCCTATCTATCTATCTGTGCGTCTGTGTCGGTCCGCGCGTGACGCCTCTCAACATCCGCCGTCGCCGTCCCCGTTTCCGCCCCAATGCCATCGTCGCGCCGCCGCCTCCTCCTCCTCCGCCGCCCCTGTCCGGCCCGCACCACACCATACACCGCTGCTTGTCCCGGCCGTTGCCACCAAAGGCGCCTACCGCAAACGCGCCACGCCGCAGCCCCCGTGCGTGCATCTCCGTGCCGACGCTGCCTCTCTGCCCTCCCGCACGCACTCGACCGACCGACATGCACTGCGTCGACGGCCTCGACAACACAGTCTCTGGGCTCCGCACTGCGTGTTCCGGTACGCGCGCTCAAACACCTATGTACTCATTACCAGCGATGGCGAGGCACCACACAATCTCTGACCAGAGAGTTTCTTATCGTCGCTAGTCTGCGCCACACGACACTAGTGGCACGTAGCGGGTCGGCAGGAACAGTTGTCATCTCTATGTGGCGGGTCGGGAGAGGTCGTAGTCAGTCGACGACAGTATTAGCGAGTGGACGATTGTACTGAGCGGGCGGCGGCGTGCTCTTCTCGCGACTCTGGTCTCCGTTCGGGACGATGCATATTGTTATAAAAGGTAAGGTAATGAAGCTGCATTGCGCAAATCTAATAATGTATGTCAATTGTAACTATTTTCTTCACAACAAAATGCCCCAATAATACTTTGTTTCCAAAGTAACTTTTTTTTAAAGGTAAAACCATTCATTTCCATTTAAAGAATATTTCCTCCAACAATCAAAAAATTAAATGTGAGCCGGCATTCATTGCACGAAGCTGTGTACAGGTATCTACAGTTAAGAGCACATATAGATGCAGTTTGTTTCCTCTTTTGCCTTTTTTTTTCATTGACGTAACGATCTTTTGCTCTTTTTTTTTGTTTTTTATTCTGATTTGTACGTAGGCTGTTTGTTTACATTTTTTTTTATTGGTAATGCCACGTAGCGCTCTGTGTGAAAATCACTGCCTGTGCCGTGTGCAGTCAGTGGCCAGTTTGCATTGTTGTCATATGAACCTGCTATAGCTGGATGTGAACAGCGCGTACCGTTGCGCAGTTAGGGGTGAGCCGCCAGCACTGGTGCATGTGAGGAGAGATATGGCGGACTTTTCAAATTACATATATTATGACTTGTGATGATATTAAGGGTAAATACATTGTTTGTTGTTCTCTATTAAAATCTTTACTTTGCTAACTATCCCTATCAGTAGTTAGTGCCCTCCGTAGTTTGAATCTCTTATTTAGCTGGCAGTAGTGGTGCTCGCTGTATTGCCGTACTTCGAGTAATGACGATTTTTGTGAGGTAAGTGATTTCCGAAAGGTGTACTTTAATGTTACTCAGGGCCATTCTTTTGCAGGGATCTTTGATAGTCAGATTGCGTTGCGCTCAAAATATAGTGTGTCACTTTAAGCGCAGTTTTGTATACATTGTTGTTCAAAGGGGGACGTTTCAGAATACAGGGCCGAAGGTCAGCCAGCGCTGCCCTTACAACGTTTATCGGGTTTTCAATTATGTCTCTTGAGATGTTCATGGTTCATTATTTCCATTCATCATATTATCGCGCGTTTCCCATCAATCTTCGTTCGTTCATTTTCTAGGGACGTTAACAACATTCTGGCACATTTTTATCATCATTCACGCACTCACTTACTTACGACTATTTGTGCGGGGAGGTTACACTTGGGTCCATTTCCATTTACATTCAATGTTGATAGACCTTTTTTTTGTTGTTGTTTTGTTGCTGGCAGGTTACAAACGCCTCATTTTATGTTGGTTGCAGCGTTTTTCTCCTTCTTCTAGTGTTTTCCCCGCTCTCACCACCGCCCCCGCCCCTCCCGCATCCGTCGGTCTCACCACGTTCACTGACAGCCGCGTCTGCGGCTACACCACAACACAACAACGGCCCCCTCCCGGCAACCCATTCGTTTTCTCTTCTTTTGCACAAAAACAACGCCGCACGCGCCAGCCGAGCGCAGCGCAAGCCACCCACACCGCGCCCCTCCCCGTCTTTATAGCCCCCGCTTCTTGTTTTCTTCGTTTGCCCCCTCCCATCTCCCGAATGCCATGCCATGCCATGCCAGCAGCGTTACGCGTGCCCCTCCCCTGTCCACACACTACCGCGAAACGAACAGCCTTCCGGGCCACATGCAGGGCACGCCCACCGCCATTCCCGGACGCAATTCTCGAAACAACACACACACACACACAAAATGAACGCACTATCCCCACTTCGCTTCTCTCTCTCTCTCTCTCTCTCTCTCGTCCCTTCCCTTTAACGAAAGACAAACAAACCCCAGTTAACACACTTTCTCGACACCTTCATGTAGGGAGGGAGGGAGGGAGGGAGGGAGGGTGCGTGCGTTGTCTCGACCGTGACGGCAACCATCGACGATCCATTTCCCCCACTGGTAAAACATGTTCACTAACACCTACAGACATCATTCCGTACACACACAATGGCTTTGCACACGAACATAGACGGCACGGGCACTGTCGTACATTCTTCCTCAGAACCATCTCAACGAACGTTACATACACATCCGGGAAAGCAAAGCAAAGCAACGCAACGCAACGCACACAATTCAGCCATCAAAGGTAACGTTCACCACGGCAGACACTTGCCGCCGCGCCGTTACACGCATTTCAGTGCGGCTACAATACACCTCCGACACGGGAACGTTCCGTTGCTCTACACCGCGTTTCTCCGTTTTGTTTGGTTTTTTTTTCTTTTTTCTCTCTCTCTACTTTTTTTCTTCCCCTCTGTCCTTTCCTCCACCATTCTCTCCTCACGTTCTGCCCAGACATTCGACCGATCACAGAGGTTCACCTTTCGGTAACCGTTCTCAGCGCGACGGTATGACGGGTGTTCAAGACGTACCGTTGCGTGATGCCGGTGTACCGCGCCGATCGACAGTTTCCCAGAGGCGACGGATCGGACCACATCACCGACACACACAAACACGTGTGCGCACATTCGCCAAAGCGACCGTCGTCTTCTAGCGTCGCGCTTACTGTACTGTACTGTACTGCACTGGACTGGACACGCGTGCATGCATCTTCAATGACGACGTCGGTGTGCGTGCGTCGTACGCACAAGCAGACACAGTCAGTCAGACACGACTATCGAAATCAGAGTCGGAGGGAAGGTACATCATCGTGCGTGTCGCCCGTACAATGCAATACACATTGGTGTCTCAATGCGCGTTCATTTAAACGTCACTCACACGCCTCCACGCTGCAGCATTTACAGACACATCTCACCCTCGCCATGTATGGCGTGCAAACCGACCCGAAAAAACGGCCGTCGTTACACACTGACATTCCCAACAATCGCGTTTCGTTTCCATCCGTCACGTAACTAACCGGCACCTCCATCCAAAGGACACATCACCGATCGCACTTCCCCCACCTCGCAGACAGGTAACACCAACGAGTTGTGCGCACGTGCCTCCATTCCACGTCACACCGTGGCCGTACCCCGCAACACGCGACGCGCCCCCATCAATCAAATTCATCGCATCGGCCACCCCACCCCGTCGCGTCGCAACCAAAGCGGTAGCTATTGCCGCCGTCCACCCACTCACACACAAAACAACAACAACAACAATTCCGCCCTTCCCGCAAAGGCCATTTGGTGGCCCTGAAAAGGGCCGTTTTTGCCGCTCTCGCAACGGAGGAGCCTTCTCTCCTTCCATTCCAGAGCCACCTCCTTACTTGGAGCTCGTGTACTTGGTCACCGCCTTCGTGCCCTCGCTCACGGCGTGCTTGGCCAGCTCGCCAGGCAGCAACAGCCGCACAGCGGTCTGGATCTCGCGGGACGTGATGGTCGAGCGCTTGTTGTAGTGCGCCAGGCGGGACGCCTCGGCCGCGATGCGCTCGAAAATGTCGTTCACGAAGCTGTTCATGATGCTCATCGCCTTCGACGAGATGCCCGTGTCAGGGTGCACCTGCTTCAGCACCTTGTAGATGTAGATGGCATAGCTCTCCTTCCTCTTGCGCTTCTTCTTCTTGTCGCCCTTCGAAATGTTCTTCTGAGCCTTGCCAGCCTTCTTGGCGGCCTTCCCGCTAGTCTTGGGCGGCATCTCAAACAAGAACGTGAACGTACGGCAGCAACACCAGTAGCAAGCGCTCCGCTCTAGTCAGCGTCTCCCCACACAGTGGCACCCAGCGCGCCCCGCCGCCGCACCTTTACCAGCTCGCCCCGTTGCGGCCGCCGACCAATGGGCCGCGAGCGCAACCGGCCGCCGCACCCGAGAGCATAAAGGACCCCCACCCCTGGCGGCGCCGCCACTCCGCTGCTCGACTCGCTGCGGCTCGCACCGTCCTTCGTCTCGTCTCGTTTTCACACCACAGCCCATCGCCATGTCCGGACGCGGAAAGGGAGGCAAAGTCAAGGGCAAGTCAAAGTCCCGCTCCAGCAGGGCCGGGCTCCAGTTCCCGGTCGGCAGAATCCACCGCCTCCTGCGCAAGGGAAACTACGCCGAGCGCGTCGGCGCCGGGGCGCCCGTCTACCTCGCCGCCGTCATGGAGTACCTCGCGGCTGAGGTGCTCGAGCTGGCCGGAAACGCGGCCCGCGACAACAAGAAGACGCGCATCATCCCGCGCCACCTGCAGCTTGCCATCCGCAACGACGAGGAGCTCAACAAGCTCCTGTCGGGCGTCACCATCGCACAGGGTGGTGTCCTGCCCAACATCCAGGCCGTCCTGCTGCCAAAGAAGACCGAGAAGAAGGCCTAAACAGAGAGGCCAGGCAATCGGCACGCGGACCCGCCGCCCAGCAGCGCTGCGTGCTCCCCTGCACGCAACGCGCTTTGCCGGCCCGGCTCACAACAATCGGCCCTTTTCAGGGCCACCACACAAACCTACGTCCAAAGCAAAATTGCAGTCGTCCTCGCCGCACTTTACTTTAACTTCACTTCCACAGCCGCCGCCGGCAACAAGACCATACCAACTGCTACGATTGCAGGGGGGAGAAATTCTGCGAGGTACCTCGGTGTCACGCCTGACATCCAAGTGTCACATAGGGGAACTTGGCACAAACGCTCACGCCAGGATGCAGATCCTGTACCCTGTTCCCTCGACCCCGCAACAGGCGTAGCGATACTGGAATATGCGCGCCCTGTATGGGGCTGTGCAGCCAGATCGACGATGCATCGCCTACAGAAGGGTCCAAAGCAGAGCGCTCTACGACGGGCCTTACACGTCCCCGCGGCAGACCTGCATAGAACCACTCACAACACGATTCCGCGCCCTGGCACAAGCGTTCTACGCCACCGCGCGGAAGTCAGAAAATGACTGTTACGTCTTGACCCTTGGGCGATATGAACACCACAGGGACAGATGTGCAAGACCCGAGAGTCGCTGCTCCAGCAGTAGCACAGACAGAACACATAATCACTCTCAACAAACAGCAACGTCCGAAAACAAGCACAGTACCGAAGATAAGAACAACACACAGAAAAGAGGAGCAAATGTCCACAGGCGACAATAACCTCCACCAACTCCCCCTCTAACGGTAAGAGGACTAAAAGAGAGAAGAACAAGAAGAGCCGCCGCCATCTTGTCGTCCACAGCCCGTGTGGCCCAACACACACACACACACACACACACACACACCTTGTTTTGTTTCGTTTGCCTCAAGCACCTCCACGCACGCACAGTCGCCTTCCAAACGACAAGACAACGACAGCAATAATGACCACTGCGAGAGGAGCGTGTCGACACACCGCCCTCCACTCCCGCGCGCCCCAAACAAACGAAACAGCTGATCCGGCCGCCTATCGGCACGCCTTGCCTCGGCAACTCCAACGCCGCCGCAAACACACACAGCCAAACCGCGCAAATATTCACCGCCTCTCGCACAACAACAACAACAACAACAACAACACACAGCCCGGCATCTCCATCGATCGATAAACAAAGCAAACACAAAACGCCCTCTCTCGCACACACAGCCACAAGACCCGCTTCCTTTCCTTTCTCCCAGTCACGTCACGTCAGTCAAACGAAAACGAAATGAAGAATGAAAGAAAGAAGGCAGGCAGGCAGGCAGGCAGGCAACACACGCAGCAACAACACAGACTCTTTCGCACTTTTCAATTTCCGAACAGTGTGGTGGCCCTGAAAAGGGCCGTTTTCGTCTCTCCCACGGCCGCGGGAAGGCCAACGCGGCACAGCACACCGGCTGCGACGCGCCTAACCGCCGAAACCGTACAGGGTGCGCCCCTGCCTCTTCAGGGCGTACACCACGTCCATGGCCGTCACAGTCTTGCGCTTGGCGTGCTCAGTGTACGTCACCGCGTCGCGGATCACGTTCTCCAGGAACACCTTCAGCACTCCGCGGGTCTCCTCGTAGATCAGACCAGAGATGCGCTTCACGCCGCCCCTGCGAGCCAGGCGGCGGATCGCGGGCTTCGTGATGCCCTGGATGTTGTCGCGCAACACCTTGCGGTGCCGCTTGGCGCCACCCTTGCCGAGCCCCTTTCCTCCCTTGCCGCGGCCAGTCATCTCTTCTAAATCCTCAAAAAAGCTCAGGCAAGCAAAACGTCTGCTGCAGCGGCTGGCTCCTCACCCGGCGCTAGCGAGTCGGCTACGGTCTGCGCCCAGCGCACGCGCCAGCCCCCCTATATAGACTCTGGCCCGCCCTCCCCCCACCACGCGCAACCGAGGGCATATAAGCGCACCACGGTGGCTGGCGCGCGCCCGTGTCGTCAAGGCAGCACCCGACGCAGCACCTCGCTCGCCTCCACGCCGCTCCGCTACCGCTATGGCCCGCACAAAGCAAACGGCCCGCAAGTCCACCGGCGGAAAGGCGCCGCGCAAACAGCTCGCCACCAAGGCGGCGAGGAAGAGCGCGCCCGCCACCGGCGGCGTCAAGAAGCCCCACCGCTACAGGCCGGGCACCGTCGCCCTGCGAGAAATCAGGCGCTACCAGAAGAGCACAGAGCTGCTCATCCGCAAGCTGCCATTCCAGCGCCTAGTGCGCGAGATCGCCCAGGACTTCAAGACCGACCTGCGCTTCCAGAGCTCCGCGGTCATGGCCCTGCAGGAGGCCAGCGAGGCCTACCTCGTCGGCCTCTTCGAAGACACCAACCTGTGCGCAATCCACGCCAAGCGCGTCACCATCATGCCCAAGGACATCCAGCTCGCGCGCCGCATCCGCGGCGAGCGCGCCTAAACACCGCGCCAGCCGCTGGGCACCGCCCACGCACGCAAACAAACAAAACGGCCCTTTTAAGGGCCACTAACATCACTCCGTCGCGAGCAAACTTTGTCGGTCGCCTCTCGCCCCACAACCAGAGAACCAAAGACAAAACACCGCTTCCACTTCCCGTCCGTCCGCCACAGCCGCTCTCCTCTGCCAGCTTGCTGGCGCGCGCAACAATCAATCAACATCATCCCTCCCCGGCGCGGCGCTCAAAGCGCACAACACCCATCGGCCGACGCCGTCAACCACACGGGTGGCTGGCCGGCCGCCGCTTCGTTTCGAAACAAACAAACAAAACAAAAAACCCGCACCAACGGCCAGCCAGGCACGCAGGCTCGTCCAACGCCACCGACCCTTTCCACATCTCAACGTCCCCCGCCCCCGTTGCAAGAACACACACACAACCAAGACAAGACACATCCGAGGAGAAGGCAGGCAAACAGACAGACAAACCAAAGTATTCAAACAACATGACACAAACCAACCGTCGGCCGGCCGCGACCAAAAACGGCGACAAGCAACCGCTACCGCCGCCCGCACCCGCCACCGACCCCCCGCAATCCAACCACCACGGCACGCAAACAGTATCCACACACGGGCATACAGAAACGCCAGACGGCACAACCACACCGCAACACGACAATCAAAACCTTCCCGACGTGCTTTGATGGCCCTGAGAAGGGCCGTTTTGGGCCGCGCGTCTCTTGCGCGCCACTAGACGACGGGGACGGGGGGGGGGGTGGGGACGACGGAGTCAACCGCCAACCCTTCCTTTCCTTTCCCATTCCTTTCTTCTTCTCCTCTACTTCTTCTTCTTGGGCGACGCCTTCGCCTTAGACGGCGTCGTCGCCTTCTTCGGGCGCGGCGCCTTCGGCTTCTTCGTCGGAACCTTGGCGGCCTTCTTCGCCTTCGACGGCGACTTGGCCTTGGCCGGCTTGGCAGCAGCCGCCTTCTTCGCACCGGCGGGAGCGGCCGACGCCGCAGACGCCTTCTTGGCGGCGCCCGCCTTCCGACCAGTCGCCGCCTTCACGCCACCAGCCTTCTTTGCGCCGGCCGCACGGGCACCCTTCTTCTCCTTGCTGGCCGGAGCGGCGCGCTTCTTCTTGGCACCGCCAGCACGAGCCTTGCCGCCCTCAGCCGCCCCGCCGCCGGCGCCGGCAAGCTTGAAAGAGCCGGACGCGCCCTTCCCCTTCGTCTGCACCAGCTCGCCCGCCACCACGGCCGACTTGAGGTACTTCTTGATAAACGGCGCCAGCTTCTCCGCGTCCAGCTTGTAGTGCGCGGCAATGTACTTCTTGATCGCCTGCAGCGACGATCCGCCGCGCTCCTTCAGACTCTTGATGGCGGCCGTCACCATCTCAGAGGTGCGCGGGTGCGCAGGCTTGGCGCGCGGCTTCTTCGCAGACGACGCAGACTTTGCCTTCTTCGTAGTGCCGGTGGCGGCGGGTGCCGCAGCAGTCTCGTTCGTAGCCGCCTGATCTGCCATTTCGACGACGCGCGTTAACACACAACACAGCGAGCAGCGAGAGCGAGAAGAGACACGCAGCGAGCGGAGCGCACAGCAGAGGAATAGCCGCCTCGCGCCACAGGCCCAGCCAGTGTCGCGGGCGGGCGCGGACGGCCGAGAGAGCGGCCGCCACTCTGCGCGCCGCCGCGCCGCGCCTCCCGCGCTTGCTACCGCCCAACGTCCGACAGCCTGTGCGGAGCAGCCCCACACCTGCGCCACAACCACCCGCGCCTTTCAAACCACCGAGGATGGGGCTACACACAGCCACACCACAGTCGCCAACCAGTCGCCACGGCAGCGCCGCAAACCACGGCCAAACTGCAGCCACCGCGCGCTACAGCCTGGGTCGGCCCGCCGAGAATCGCCGCCCACGCCCAAATGCCGCCCCCACAGCCCCAGCCGGCGACCGGCCACAATGGCCAAACCTTCGGCAAAGGCCCCACACCGTCGCCGCGGCAGCCCGGCCAGCGCGGCCGGCGCCACAGCCACACAAGAGGAGGCGTGCGGCGATGACGGCCGTGCAAACGCACCTCCGCCGCCCCATCGCCCTCCCACCGTTTCCCGATCGGCCCGCAGCCGTCGGGCCACGTCCTCCTCCTCTCGCCCGCCAACATTCACAGCCCTTTCGTTCGTTTCCCAACAATTTCAATTGTGCCCGCCGCAAAAAACGGGCGCCGCCTGCAAAGCAACATGCTCCGCCGGAGCGCCCCTCGCCGCTTACGAGCCAACCCCTCGCCCGAGGCAAACCGAAATCCGCAACTACAGACCAACCCAATCTGCCGTCAGCACACACGACAGCCAACATCACGCGTTACGAGTTAGACATTAGGTTCACACGTCTCGGTTAGGTTCGGTGGACGTGGGTTAGGTTAAGGGCACTTGGGTTAGGTTAAGCATTCAAAACACACGTCAGGCGTCAGAGGTTAGGTTACGTTACGTTACATTAAGGTTAGGTTAGGTTAGGTTAGGGGCACTTGGGTTAGGTTAAGGGTCGGTGTTAGGTTAAGCGTCAAACTTAGGTTAAGCATTCAAACCACACGTCGGGCGTCCGAGGTTAGGTTAGGTTAGGTTAAGGCCACTTGGGTTAGGTTAAGCCTCAAACTTAGGTTAAGCATTCAAACACACGTCGGGCGTCAGGTGGCCGCAGCAGCCGCACCTACCTACCCACCCACCTCACGGCCGGACAGCTTGGCTTACTTGGCGCTGAGGCTGACCTCACCGCACCTCACCTCACGCTACGCAACGCTACACAGGTTCGGTTCGCTCAGCTTAGGCTTAGAGCTTAAGCGCCGAGGTCGGATTACGTTGGTTCACCTTCGGGCGCCACACTTTGGGTGTAAAGGTCGCGTCGGGTCGTCGGCACGCCGCAAAAACAAAAACAAAAGCGAAGCCACAGACAACGCCGACAAACGGGCAGCACGACCACGACCAGATACCGAGACACACGGACCACCCACCGGCCAAAGGGCACCAAACAACAAACCAGAGCACCACGTGTCGACCAGAGCAACCCGCCGCTCACGCGACGTGGCTGGCACCGAAGGGCCGCCGCAACTGCGCTTTCCGCGCCGGGCCGGATGCACGTGCGGCAACACCACCACCGCACACAGCCGCTGTTCAACATCAACCAACAACACGCCGCGGTCGCAGCCTCAACGCCAGCACACGTTTGCACCACCATTCACACGCACCGCACAAACAGCTGTCGCCGACAACACAAACACACCGCAACGACGCCGCCGCCTCTACTTGTGCCGGCCACCCACCCCACCGACGGCGCACCTGTCGCCAGCCGGCAGTCGGCAGTCGGCACGGGAAACGCACACCGCCACTTCGCTCGCGCGCACGCCACCAACCAGTCGTCGTCTCCAAAAACAACAAACAAACATAGGGCAGGCAACAAATCGCCTCGCACGAACCGTCCACAAAACTATCAAAGCACAGCCTCTGGCTAACGGCCACGACGCAGCGGCACGCTGCTCCTTTCCCCGCCCCACTCCATTCACAAAGTCACGCGACACCTTTCCGCCACTACGCGCAGCCGCACCCGACGCCCGTGGCAACGACACAACTACTGCACTATCCACCGTACACACAGCCAGCCAGCCAGCCAGCCAGCCAAAACCACACCAACGACCCAAACACGCACGTGCAACGGCACGCCCCAAACCAGTCAACGTCGACAACCACACGCACGGCTGGAAACAGGCGTCCTTCCACGTTGCCATCAAGCTACACACAAGACACAAGGAACCAACAACAGCACGCCTGCCCGCCCGCCCCACTCTCACGCCGCAAAAAGCACACCGAAACCGCCAAACGCACATTCCCATCGCACTGACACCGACCGGCTCGCTACCACCACACCTCTCGGCAGCCGTTTCGCAGACATGACACGGCGCGACATGACATCACGACCAACTCTCCTTTCCCCGACGCCTTCGGCCGGAGCACAACGCCGCCAATTCGCCACACAGTCACACACACTCACAGTCGACAAGCGCCCGCCCTCCCTGCACGACGCCGCGCAGCAAACGCGCCCGCAAACACATACCTCTCCTCTCTCTCGGCCGCCCGACGCGCCAACCGCCACACCGCCAGCCACTCGCAATTGTGCACTGCCGCCAGCCACACGTCCAACACGCCGCGCCGCCTCCGGCCACCCGCCAGGGGGCGCTCACGTCCGCGACAACAGCGCGGCCCGCCGGGCCAAACCGAACCGAGCCGCCCGCCGCTGCTCTGCACATCTTCCTGCGCGCATCAACAAAACGAGGCAAGCGAGCACACCCCGTCACAACGCCACATCACGCAAATGCCGTGCCGACCTCTTGTGTCTACCGCCTAAATTGCACTCACCAGCCGCCCCTTCTTCTTCCTATCTATCTATCTGTGCGTCTGTGTCGGTCCGCGCGTGACGCCTCTCAACATCCGCCGTCGCCGTCCCCGTTTCCGCCCCAATGCCATCGTCGCGCCGCCGCCTCCTCCTCCTCCGCCGCCCCTGTCCGGCCCGCACCACACCATACACCGCTGCTTGTCCCGGCCGTTGCCACCAAAGGCGCCTACCGCAAACGCGCCACGCCGCAGCCCCCGTGCGTGCATCTCCGTGCCGACGCTGCCTCTCTGCCCTCCCGCACGCACTCGACCGACCGACATGCACTGCGTCGACGGCCTCGACAACACAGTCTCTGGGCTCCGCACTGCGTGTTCCGGTACGCGCGCTCAAACACCTATGTACTCATTACCAGCGATGGCGAGGCACCACACAATCTCTGACCAGAGAGTTTCTTATCGTCGCTAGTCTGCGCCACACGACACTAGTGGCACGTAGCGGGTCGGCAGGAACAGTTGTCATCTCTATGTGGCGGGTCGGGAGAGGTCGTAGTCAGTCGACGACAGTATTAGCGAGTGGACGATTGTACTGAGCGGGCGGCGGCGTGCTCTTCTCGCGACTCTGGTCTCCGTTCGGGACGATGCATATTGTTATAAAAGGTAAGGTAATGAAGCTGCATTGCGCAAATCTAATAATGTATGTCAATTGTAACTATTTTCTTCACAACAAAATGCCCCAATAATACTTTGTTTCCAAAGTAACTTTTTTTTAAAGGTAAAACCATTCATTTCCATTTAAAGAATATTTCCTCCAACAATCAAAAAATTAAATGTGAGCCGGCATTCATTGCACGAAGCTGTGTACAGGTATCTACAGTTAAGAGCACATATAGATGCAGTTTGTTTCCTCTTTTGCCTTTTTTTTTCATTGACGTAACGATCTTTTGCTCTTTTTTTTTGTTTTTTATTCTGATTTGTACGTAGGCTGTTTGTTTACATTTTTTTTTATTGGTAATGCCACGTAGCGCTCTGTGTGAAAATCACTGCCTGTGCCGTGTGCAGTCAGTGGCCAGTTTGCATTGTTGTCATATGAACCTGCTATAGCTGGATGTGAACAGCGCGTACCGTTGCGCAGTTAGGGGTGAGCCGCCAGCACTGGTGCATGTGAGGAGAGATATGGCGGACTTTTCAAATTACATATATTATGACTTGTGATGATATTAAGGGTAAATACATTGTTTGTTGTTCTCTATTAAAATCTTTACTTTGCTAACTATCCCTATCAGTAGTTAGTGCCCTCCGTAGTTTGAATCTCTTATTTAGCTGGCAGTAGTGGTGCTCGCTGTATTGCCGTACTTCGAGTAATGACGATTTTTGTGAGGTAAGTGATTTCCGAAAGGTGTACTTTAATGTTACTCAGGGCCATTCTTTTGCAGGGATCTTTGATAGTCAGATTGCGTTGCGCTCAAAATATAGTGTGTCACTTTAAGCGCAGTTTTGTATACATTGTTGTTCAAAGGGGGACGTTTCAGAATACAGGGCCGAAGGTCAGCCAGCGCTGCCCTTACAACGTTTATCGGGTTTTCAATTATGTCTCTTGAGATGTTCATGGTTCATTATTTCCATTCATCATATTATCGCGCGTTTCCCATCAATCTTCGTTCGTTCATTTTCTAGGGACGTTAACAACATTCTGGCACATTTTTATCATCATTCACGCACTCACTTACTTACGACTATTTGTGCGGGGAGGTTACACTTGGGTCCATTTCCATTTACATTCAATGTTGATAGACCTTTTTTTTGTTGTTGTTTTGTTGCTGGCAGGTTACAAACGCCTCATTTTATGTTGGTTGCAGCGTTTTTCTCCTTCTTCTAGTGTTTTCCCCGCTCTCACCACCGCCCCCGCCCCTCCCGCATCCGTCGGTCTCACCACGTTCACTGACAGCCGCGTCTGCGGCTACACCACAACACAACAACGGCCCCCTCCCGGCAACCCATTCGTTTTCTCTTCTTTTGCACAAAAACAACGCCGCACGCGCCAGCCGAGCGCAGCGCAAGCCACCCACACCGCGCCCCTCCCCGTCTTTATAGCCCCCGCTTCTTGTTTTCTTCGTTTGCCCCCTCCCATCTCCCGAATGCCATGCCATGCCATGCCAGCAGCGTTACGCGTGCCCCTCCCCTGTCCACACACTACCGCGAAACGAACAGCCTTCCGGGCCACATGCAGGGCACGCCCACCGCCATTCCCGGACGCAATTCTCGAAACAACACACACACACACACAAAATGAACGCACTATCCCCACTTCGCTTCTCTCTCTCTCTCTCTCTCTCTCTCGTCCCTTCCCTTTAACGAAAGACAAACAAACCCCAGTTAACACACTTTCTCGACACCTTCATGTAGGGAGGGAGGGAGGGAGGGAGGGAGGGTGCGTGCGTTGTCTCGACCGTGACGGCAACCATCGACGATCCATTTCCCCCACTGGTAAAACATGTTCACTAACACCTACAGACATCATTCCGTACACACACAATGGCTTTGCACACGAACATAGACGGCACGGGCACTGTCGTACATTCTTCCTCAGAACCATCTCAACGAACGTTACATACACATCCGGGAAAGCAAAGCAAAGCAACGCAACGCAACGCACACAATTCAGCCGTCAAAGGTAACGTTCACCACGGCAGACACTTGCCGCCGCGCCGTTACACGCATTTCAGTGCGGCTACAATACACCTCCGACACGGGAACGTTCCGTTGCTCTACACCGCGTTTCTCCGTTTTGTTTGGTTTTTTTTTCTTTTTTCTCTCTCTCTACTTTTTTTCTTCCCCTCTGTCCTTTCCTCCACCATTCTCTCCTCACGTTCTGCCCAGACATTCGACCGATCACAGAGGTTCACCTTTCGGTAACCGTTCTCAGCGCGACGGTATGACGGGTGTTCAAGACGTACCGTTGCGTGATGCCGGTGTACCGCGCCGATCGACAGTTTCCCAGAGGCGACGGATCGGACCACATCACCGACACACACAAACACGTGTGCGCACATTCGCCAAAGCGACCGTCGTCTTCTAGCGTCGCGCTTACTGTACTGTACTGTACTGCACTGGACTGGACACGCGTGCATGCATCTTCAATGACGACGTCGGTGTGCGTGCGTCGTACGCACAAGCAGACACAGTCAGTCAGACACGACTATCGAAATCAGAGTCGGAGGGAAGGTACATCATCGTGCGTGTCGCCCGTACAATGCAATACACATTGGTGTCTCAATGCGCGTTCATTTAAACGTCACTCACACGCCTCCACGCTGCAGCATTTACAGACACATCTCACCCTCGCCATGTATGGCGTGCAAACCGACCCGAAAAAACGGCCGTCGTTACACACTGACATTCCCAACAATCGCGTTTCGTTTCCATCCGTCACGTAACTAACCGGCACCTCCATCCAAAGGACACATCACCGATCGCACTTCCCCCACCTCGCAGACAGGTAACACCAACGAGTTGTGCGCACGTGCCTCCATTCCACGTCACACCGTGGCCGTACCCCGCAACACGCGACGCGCCCCCATCAATCAAATTCATCGCATCGGCCACCCCACCCCGTCGCGTCGCAACCAAAGCGGTAGCTATTGCCGCCGTCCACCCACTCACACACAAAACAACAACAACAACAATTCCGCCCTTCCCGCAAAGGCCATTTGGTGGCCCTGAAAAGGGCCGTTTTTGCCGCTCTCGCAACGGAGGAGCCTTCTCTCCTTCCATTCCAGAGCCACCTCCTTACTTGGAGCTCGTGTACTTGGTCACCGCCTTCGTGCCCTCGCTCACGGCGTGCTTGGCCAGCTCGCCAGGCAGCAACAGCCGCACAGCGGTCTGGATCTCGCGGGACGTGATGGTCGAGCGCTTGTTGTAGTGCGCCAGGCGGGACGCCTCGGCCGCGATGCGCTCGAAAATGTCGTTCACGAAGCTGTTCATGATGCTCATCGCCTTCGACGAGATGCCCGTGTCAGGGTGCACCTGCTTCAGCACCTTGTAGATGTAGATGGCATAGCTCTCCTTCCTCTTGCGCTTCTTCTTCTTGTCGCCCTTCGAAATGTTCTTCTGAGCCTTGCCAGCCTTCTTGGCGGCCTTCCCGCTAGTCTTGGGCGGCATCTCAAACAAGAACGTGAACGTACGGCAGCAACACCAGTAGCAAGCGCTCCGCTCTAGTCAGCGTCTCCCCACACAGTGGCACCCAGCGCGCCCCGCCGCCGCACCTTTACCAGCTCGCCCCGTTGCGGCCGCCGACCAATGGGCCGCGAGCGCAACCGGCCGCCGCACCCGAGAGCATAAAGGACCCCCACCCCTGGCGGCGCCGCCACTCCGCTGCTCGACTCGCTGCGGCTCGCACCGTCCTTCGTCTCGTCTCGTTTTCACACCACAGCCCATCGCCATGTCCGGACGCGCGAAAGGGAGGCAAAGTCAAGGGCAAGTCAAAGTCCCGCTCCAGCAGGGCCGGGCTCCAGTTCCCGGTCGGCAGAATCCACCGCCTCCTGCGCAAGGGAAACTACGCCGAGCGCGTCGGCGCCGGGGCGCCCGTCTACCTCGCCGCCGTCATGGAGTACCTCGCGGCTGAGGTGCTCGAGCTGGCCGGAAACGCGGCCCGCGACAACAAGAAGACGCGCATCATCCCGCGCCACCTGCAGCTTGCCATCCGCAACGACGAGGAGCTCAACAAGCTCCCTGTCGGGCGTCACCATCGCACAGGGTGGTGTCCTGCCCAACATCCAGGCCGTCCTGCTGCCAAAGAAGACCGAGAAGAAGGCCTAAACAGAGAGGCCAGGCAATCGGCACGCGGACCCGCCGCCCAGCAGCGCTGCGTGCTCCCCTGCACGCAACGCGCTTTGCCGGCCCGGCTCACAACAATCGGCCCTTTTCAGGGCCACCACACAAACCTACGTCCAAAGCAAAATTGCAGTCGTCCTCGCCGCACTTTACTTTAACTTCACTTCCACAGCCGCCGCCGGCAACAAGACCATACCAACTGCTACGATTGCAGGGGGGAGAAATTCTGCGAGGTACCTCGGTGTCACGCCTGACATCCAAGTGTCACATAGGGGAACTTGGCACAAACGCTCACGCCAGGATGCAGATCCTGTACCCTGTTCCCTCGACCCCGCAACAGGCGTAGCGATACTGGAATATGCGCGCCCTGTATGGGGCTGTGCAGCCAGATCGACGATGCATCGCCTACAGAAGGGTCCAAAGCAGAGCGCTCTACGACGGGCCTTACACGTCCCCGCGGCAGACCTGCATAGAACCACTCACAACACGATTCCGCGCCCTGGCACAAGCGTTCTACGCCACCGCGCGGAAGTCAGAAAATGACTGTTACGTCTTGACCCTTGGGCGATATGAACACCACAGGGACAGATGTGCAAGACCCGAGAGTCGCTGCTCCAGCAGTAGCACAGACAGAACACATAATCACTCTCAACAAACAGCAACGTCCGAAAACAAGCACAGTACCGAAGATAAGAACAACACACAGAAAAGAGGAGCAAATGTCCACAGGCGACAATAACCTCCACCAACTCCCCTCTAACGGTAAGAGGACTAAAAGAGAGAAGAACAAGAAGAGCCGCCGCCATCTTGTCGTCCACAGCCCGTGTGGCCCAACACACACACACACACACACACACACACACCTTGTTTTGTTTCGTTTGCCTCAAGCACCTCCACGCACGCACAGTCGCCTTCCAAACGACAAGACAACGACAGCAATAATGACCACTGCGAGAGGAGCGTGTCGACACACCGCCCTCCACTCCGCGCGCCCCAAACAAACGAAACAGCTGATCCGGCCGCCTATCGGCACGCCTTGCCTCGGCAACTCCAACGCCGCCGCAAACACACACAGCCAAACCGCGCAAATATTCACCGCCTCTCGCACAACAACAACAACAACAACAACAACACACAGCCCGGCATCTCCATCGATCGATAAACAAAGCAAACACAAAACGCCCTCTCTCGCACACACAGCCACAAGACCCGCTTCCTTTCCTTTCTCCCAGTCACGTCACGTCAGTCAAACGAAAACGAAATGAAGAATGAAAGAAAGAAGGCAGGCAGGCAGGCAGGCAGGCAACACACGCAGCAACAACACAGACTCTTTCGCACTTTTCAATTTCCGAACAGTGTGGTGGCCCTGAAAAGGGCCGTTTTCGTCTCTCCCACGGCCGCGGGAAGGCCAACGCGGCACAGCACACCGGCTGCGACGCGCCTAACCGCCGAAACCGTACAGGGTGCGCCCCTGCCTCTTCAGGGCGTACACCACGTCCATGGCCGTCACAGTCTTGCGCTTGGCGTGCTCAGTGTACGTCACCGCGTCGCGGATCACGTTCTCCAGGAACACCTTCAGCACTCCGCGGGTCTCCTCGTAGATCAGACCAGAGATGCGCTTCACGCCGCCCCTGCGAGCCAGGCGGCGGATCGCGGGCTTCGTGATGCCCTGGATGTTGTCGCGCAACACCTTGCGGTGCCGCTTGGCGCCACCCTTGCCGAGCCCCTTTCCTCCCTTGCCGCGGCCAGTCATCTCTTCTAAATCCTCAAAAAAGCTCAGGCAAGCAAAACGTCTGCTGCAGCGGCTGGCTCCTCACCCGGCGCTAGCGAGTCGGCTACGGTCTGCGCCCAGCGCACGCGCCAGCCCCCCTATATAGACTCTGGCCGCCCTCCCCCCACCACGCGCAACCGAGGGCATATAAGCGCACCACGGTGGCTGGCGCGCGCCCGTGTCGTCAAGGCAGCACCCGACGCAGCACCTCGCTCGCCTCCACGCC
>NW_026046911.1:0-7500 GCF_023864275.1 Schistocerca cancellata
CAGAGCCAATCCTTATCCCGAAGTTACGGATCCAATTTGCCGACTTCCCTACCTACATTATTCTATCGACTAGAGGCTCTTCACCTTGGAGACCTGCTGCGGATATGGGTACGAACCGGCGCGACACCTCCACGTGGCCCTCTCCGGATTTTCAAGGTCCGAGGGGAAGATCGGGACACCGCCGCAACTGCGGTGCTCTTCGCGTTCCAAACCCTATCTCCCTGCTAGAGGATTCCAGGGAACTCGAACGCTCATGCAGAAAAGAAAACTCTTCCCCGATCTCCCGACGGCGTCTCCGGGTCCTTTTGGGTTACCCCGACGAGCATCTCTAAAAGAGGGGCCCGACTTGTATCGGTTCCGCTGCCGGGTTCCGGAATAGGAACCGGATTCCCTTTCGCCCAACGGGGGCCAGCACAAAGTGCATCATGCTATGACGGCCCCCATCAACATCGGATTTCTCCTAGGGCTTAGGATCGACTGACTCGTGTGCAACGGCTGTTCACACGAAACCCTTCTCCGCGTCAGCCCTCCAGGGCCTCGCTGGAGTATTTGCTACTACCACCAAGATCTGCACCGACGGCGGCTCCAGGCAGGCTCACGCCCAGACCCTTCTGCGCCCACCGCCGCGACCCTCCTACTCGTCAGGGCTTCGCGGCCGGCCGCAAGGACCGGCCATGACTGCCAGACTGACGGCCGAGTATAGGCACGACGCTTCAGCGCCATCCATTTTCAGGGCTAGTTGCTTCGGCAGGTGAGTTGTTACACACTCCTTAGCGGATTCCGACTTCCATGGCCACCGTCCTGCTGTCTTAAGCAACCAACGCCTTTCATGGTTTCCCATGAGCGTCGATTCGGGCGCCTTAACTCGGCGTTTGGTTCATCCCACAGCGCCAGTTCTGCTTACCAAAAGTGGCCCACTTGGCACTCCGATCCGAGTCGTTTGCTCGCGGCTTCAGCATATCAAGCAAGCCGGAGATCTCACCCATTTAAAGTTTGAGAATAGGTTGAGGTCGTTTCGGCCCCAAGGCCTCTAATCATTCGCTTTACCGGATGAGACTCGTACGAGCACCAGCTATCCTGAGGGAAACTTCGGAGGGAACCAGCTACTAGATGGTTCGATTAGTCTTTCGCCCCTATACCCAGCTCCGACGATCGATTTGCACGTCAGAATCGCTACGGACCTCCATCAGGGTTTCCCCTGACTTCGTCCTGGCCAGGCATAGTTCACCATCTTTCGGGTCCCAACGTGTACGCTCTAGGTGCGCCTCACCTCGCAATGAGGACGAGACGCCCCGGGAGTGCGGAGGCCGCCGCCCCGTGAAGGGCGGGGAAGCCCCATCCTCCCTCGGCCCGCGCAAGGCGAGACCTTCACTTTCATTACGCCTTTAGGTTTCGTACAGCCCAATGACTCGCGCACATGTTAGACTCCTTGGTCCGTGTTTCAAGACGGGTCGTGAAATTGTCCAAAGCTGAAGCGCCGCTGACGGGAGCGATTATTCCGCCCGAGAGCATCCCGAGCCAACAGCGGCGCGGGTCCGGGGCCGGGCCAGGTAGGTCCGTCATCCGGGAAGAACCGCGCGCGCTTGCCGGGAGCCCGAGCGCCCAAAGGGGCGAATCGACTCCTCCAGATATACCGCCGAGCAGCCAGCCAGGACACCGGGGCTCTGCCCAACAGACGCGAACCGAGGCCCGCGGAAGGACAGGCTGCGCACCCGGGCCGTAGGCCGGCACCCAGCGGGTCGCGACGTCCTACTAGGGGAGAAGTGCGGCCCACCGCACACCGGAACGGCCCCACCCCGCGGCGAGTGGAAAGGCAACCGGACACGACCCCGCCGCGGATTGCTCCGCGCGGGCGGCCGGCCCCATCTGCCGAGGGCGGGAGCCAGTGGCCGGATGGGCGTGAATCTCACCCGTTCGACCTTTCGGACTTCTCACGTTTACCCCAGAACGGTTTCACGTACTTTTGAACTCTCTCTTCAAAGTTCTTTTCAACTTTCCCTCACGGTACTTGTTCGCTATCGGTCTCGTGGTCATATTTAGTCTCAGATGGAGTTTACCACCCACTTGGAGCTGCACTCTCAAGCAACCCGACTCGAAGGAGAGGTCCCGCCGACGCTCGCACCGGCCGCTACGGGCCTGGCACCCTCTACGGGCCGTGGCCTCATTCAAGTTGGACTTGGGCTCGGCGCGAGGCGTCGGGGTAGTGGACCCTCCCAAACACCACATGCCACGACAGGCGGCAGCCTGCGGGGTTCGGTGCTGGACTCTTCCCTGTTCGCTCGCCGCTACTGGGGGAATCCTTGTTAGTTTCTTTTCCTCCGCTTAGTAATATGCTTAAATTCAGCGGGTAGTCTCGCCTGCTCTGAGGTCGTTGTACGAGGTGTCGCACGCCACACCGCCAGCCGGCTGTGCACGCTACCGAGAAAGTACCGGTATGCGAACCGCCAGGCGACGGGCGCGCATCGCACGTTTAAGGAGACGCGGCCGGCCCCACAGGCGGCCACGACACTCCCAGGTCTCCGAAGCGGGACAAACGCCGCGCGCTTCAGTATACGTAGCCGACCCTCAGCCAGACGTGGCCCGGGAACGGAATCCATGGACCGCAATGTGCGTTCGAAACGTCGATGTTCATGTGTCCTGCAGTTCACATGTCGACGCGCAATTTGCTGCGTTCTTCATCGACCCACGAGCCGAGTGATCCACCGTCCTGGGTGATCTTTTTCATTTAGTTTCCACTGTCTCTTTCAAGACAGTTGCATAGGCGGGACTGAGGCGTTTGACGGCCCCTGTTCCAGCGTTCCTGTGTCCAACGGCCTCACGGCCGATGGGCGTCGTACGGCTCCACACCGGAGCGGACAGGCACTCGGGCGAAAGTCATTCAAAACCGGCGCCAGGCGCCAGGTGCCGCAGGCCAGCCGCTCCAGAGCTTCAGCGCTCGTACCACACAACATTTTTCCGTTAGTTTTGAGAGGCACGCGTGGTTCCGCACGCGGCGCACGGCTGCTGCCGTACAGGTAGCGTGTTGCGCGACACGACACGCACATCGAAAGACATGCAGTCTAGTCGGTAATGATCCTTCCGCAGGTTCACCTACGGAAACCTTGTTACGACTTTTACTTCCTCTAAATGATCAAGTTTGGTCATCTTTCCGGTAGCATCGGCAACGACAGAGTCGATGCCGCGTACCAGTCCGAAGACCTCACTAAATCATTCAATCGGTAGTAGCGACGGGCGGTGTGTACAAAGGGCAGGGACGTAATCAACGCGAGCTTATGACTCGCGCTTACTGGGAATTCCTCGTTCATGGGGAACAATTGCAAGCCCCAATCCCTAGCACGAAGGAGGTTCAGCGGGTTACCCCGACCTTTCGGCCTAGGAAGACACGCTGATTCCTTCAGTGTAGCGCGCGTGCGGCCCAGAACATCTAAGGGCATCACAGACCTGTTATTGCTACAATCTCGTGCGGCTAGAAGCCGCCTGTCCCTCTAAGAAGAAAAGTAATCGCTGACAGCACGAAGGATGTCACGCGACTAGTTAGCAGGCTAGAGTCTCGTTCGTTATCGGAATTAACCAGACAAATCGCTCCACCAACTAAGAACGGCCATGCACCACCACCCACCGAATCAAGAAAGAGCTATCAATCTGTCAATCCTTCCGGTGTCCGGGCCTGGTGAGGTTTCCCGTGTTGAGTCAAATTAAGCCGCAGGCTCCACTCCTGGTGGTGCCCTTCCGTCAATTCCTTTAAGTTTCAGCTTTGCAACCATACTTCCCCGGAACCCAAAAGCTTTGGTTTCCCGGAGGCTGCCCGCCGAGTCATCGGAGGAACTGCGGCGGATCGCTGGCTGGCATCGTTTATGGTTAGAACTAGGGCGGTATCTGATCGCCTTCGAACCTCTAACTTTCGTTCTTGATTAATGAAAACATACTTGGCAAATGCTTTCGCTTCTGTTCGTCTTGCGACGATCCAAGAATTTCACCTCTAACGTCGCAATACGAATGCCCCCGCCTGTCCCTATTAATCATTACCTCGGGTTCCGAAAACCAACAAAATAGAACCGAGGTCCTATTCCATTATTCCATGCACACAGTATTCAGGCGGGCTTGCCTGCTTTAAGCACTCTAATTTGTTCAAAGTAAACGTGCCGGCCCACCCAGACACTCAATAAAGAGCACCTTGGTAGGATTTCAACGGGGTCCGCCTCGGGACGCACGAACACGCACGAGGCGGTCGCACGCCTTCGGCTCGCCCCACCGGCAGGACGTCCCACGATACATGCCAGTTAAACACCGACGGGCGGTGAACCAACAGCGTGGGACACAAATCCAACTACGAGCTTTTTAACCGCAACAACTTTAATATACGCTATTGGAGCTGGAATTACCGCGGCTGCTGGCACCAGACTTGCCCTCCAATAGATACTCGTTAAAGGATTTAAAGTGTACTCATTCCGATTACGGGGCCTCGGATGAGTCCCGTATCGTTATTTTTCGTCACTACCTCCCCGTGCCGGGAGTGGGTAATTTGCGCGCCTGCTGCCTTCCTTGGATGTGGTAGCCGTTTCTCAGGCTCCCTCTCCGGAATCGAACCCTGATTCCCCGTTACCCGTTACAACCATGGTAGGCGCAGAACCTACCATCGACAGTTGATAAGGCAGACATTTGAAAGATGCGTCGCCGGTACGAGGACCGTGCGATCAGCCCAAAGTTATTCAGAGTCACCAAGGCAAACGGACCGGACGAGCCGACCGATTGGTTTTGATCTAATAAAAGCGTCCCTTCCATCTCTGGTCGGGACTCTGTTTGCATGTATTAGCTCTAGAATTACCACAGTTATCCAAGTAACGTGGGTACGATCTAAGGAACCATAACTGATTTAATGAGCCATTCGCGGTTTCACCTTAATGCGGCTTGTACTGAGACATGCATGGCTTAATCTTTGAGACAAGCATATGACTACTGGCAGGATCAACCAGGGAGCTGCGTCAACTAGAGCTGAGCAGCCGGCCGCCCGGGAGTGTGTCCCAGGGGCCCGCGCGAACACGCAAGCGTCCGCTCAATTATTCTGCAAACAGGAGGAGGCTGAGCTCCCCTGCACAATACACCTCGAAACCCTCTCAGGTCCCGGCGGCGCGCAGCGCCGTCCTAAGTACTTGGTCGGGTTCGAGAGAGGCGCAATCGCCCGGAGTTAGGCGAGTAGACGCTTTAGGTGCGACCACCCGTGCTCCCAACTGAGCTTGCCGCTGCCGACAGAGGCCCGGGAGCGTGCTGTCGTGGCATTGCCGGCGGGAGACAACACGCGCCACCTACGGTGACCGGCAGCTCCAACGCCAGCGCCACAGAAGGGCAAAGGCCCCACGTGGGTGCCGAAGCGAACTCTCCCAGCACAGCGCACGTGCCAACACGTCTGCACAACTGCGATACAAACCACCAGCGAGAACCGCTGGGGCGACCGAGCAGCAGACGGCGTCGCGGCGCCGAGTGCCGGGCGGCGGCGCATCCTCAACGCACACAGTCCTCAATCGGACCAGCACACTGCAGATGTCCACCGCGCTTCGCACCGGGCCGGCGAGGACCCACTTTGGCTGCACGGCGCCGCGCGCAGGGTGCCCCGGCGCGCAGCTGCGCCGCCTGCCGCGTCCGTCGGCCGGCGCGCCTGCCACTGGGCGCCCCCACCAGCCGGCTGTAGCGCGTGCGCCCACGCACCGCGCGGCCAGCACGCCGGGCGGCCCCCCCTCACCGGCCGGGGACAGTCCCACCCACCCACAGCCGCGTATCGCTTCACACCCAGATTCACATTCACGTTCGTTGGTATGGTGGGGACCGCTTCGTAGCTGTACCGATCGTTGCCCTCACAGATGTACCTCCAGCAAGGACAACCGCACCACAACGGGTTACCAGTTGTTCATTTGCGTAACGTCACCAGTAAACGTACACGTCCATCCCCGTTTGCAAAGTCAACTATTATTGCATGCCTGCCTGTCAGGTGTCAAGACACACTACATCCGCTCACATCCACGCAACAAAATGTGCCCGACTAGAGGGCACGTGGAAGGTGCCCCCGTACGTATGCGATGTCCATTGCGCGACCAACTGTCAACCGGCCTCTGTAGCATGTCGCAGATGTGGAACGCGGGGCACCGTGCTATCACATTGTGTGAGAAGAGACTACTACGTCTGCATACACGCGCCACTACATGAACAGACGGCTCATGCTGATCGCCATCCACTGCGTCCATTACTCCCACACGTCTCTATGGCGTACCACACTGCAATGCAGCTGTTATGGGGAGATGACACGTAGCTGTGTACACAACATTCTGAGCGGGTTGCGGTTGGACAATACATTAATGTAACGTGTCATATGCCAATTACAGAGCAGGGTAAGGCACAACTTGGGTTAGGTTAAGGCACAACTTGGGTTAGGTTAAGGCACAACTTGGGTTAGGTTAAGGCACAACTTGGGTTAGGTTAAGGCACAACTTGGGTTAGGTTAAGGCACAACTTGGGTTAGGTTAAGGCACAACTTGGGTTAGGTTAAGGCACAACTTGGGTTAGGTTAAGGCACAACGTGGGTTAGGTTAAGGCACAACGTGGGTTAGGTTAAGGCACAACGTGGGTTAGGTTAAGGCACAATGTGGGTTAGGTTAAGGCACAATGTGGGTTAGGTTAAGGCACAACGTGGGTTAGGTTAAGGCACAATGTGGGGGTAGATTGCGGTACAAATTGCATTACATTGCGGTGCAAATTGCATTACATTGCGGTGCAAATTGAGTTACATTGCGGTGCAAATTGAGTTACATTGCGGTGCAAATTGAGTTACATTGCGGTGCAAATTGAGTTACATTGCGGTGCAAATTGAGTTACATTGCGGTGCAAATTGAGTTACATTGCGGTGCAAATTGAGTTACATTGCGGTGCAAATTGAGTTACATTGCGGTGCAAATTGCGTTACATTGCGGTGCAAATTGCGTTACATTGCGGTGCAAATTGCGTTACATTGCGGTGCAAATTGCGTTACATTGCGGTGCAAATTGCGTTACATTGCGGTGCAAATTGCGTTACATTGCGGTGCAAATTGCGTTACATTGCGGTGCAAATTGCGTTACATTGCGGTGCAAATTGCGTTACATTGCGGTGCAAATTGAGGTAGGTTAAGGTGCAACACAGGTTAGGTTAAGGTGCAACATAGGTTAGGTTAAGGTGCAAGATGGGTTAGGTTAAGGTGCAAGATGGGTTAGGTTAAGGTGCAAGATGGGTTAGGTTAAGGTGCAAGATGGGTTAGGTTAAGGTGCAAGATGGGTTAGGTTAAGGTGACATAGGTTAGGTTAAGGTGACATAGGTTAGGTTAAGGTGACATAGGTTAGGTTAAGGTGACATAGGTTAGGTTAAGGTGACATAGGTTAGGTTAAGGTGACATAGGTTAGGTTAAGGTGACATAGGTTAGGTTAAGGTGACATAGGTTAGGTTAAGGTGACATAGGTTAGGTTAAGGTGACATAGG
>NW_026046911.1:17500-20000 GCF_023864275.1 Schistocerca cancellata
TTCGAGAGAGGCGCAATCGCCCGGAGTTAGGCGAGTAGACGCTTTAGGTGCGACCACCCGTGCTCCCAACTGAGCTTGCCGCTGCCGACAGAGGCCCGGGAGCGTGCTGTCGTGGCATTGCCGGCGGGAGACAACACGCGCCACCTACGGTGACCGGCAGCTCCAACGCCAGCGCCACAGAAGGGCAAAGGCCCCACGTGGGTGCCGAAGCGAACTCTCCCAGCACAGCGCACGTGCCAACACGTCTGCACAACTGCGATACAAACCACCAGCGAGAACCGCTGGGGCGACCGAGCAGCAGACGGCGTCGCGGCGCCGAGTGCCGGGCGGCGGCGCATCCTCAACGCACACAGTCCTCAATCGGACCAGCACACTGCAGATGTCCACCGCGCTTCGCACCGGGCCGGCGAGGACCCACTTTGGCTGCACGGCGCCGCGCGCAGGGTGCCCCGGCGCGCAGCTGCGCCGCCTGCCGCGTCCGTCGGCCGGCGCGCCTGCCACTGGGCGCCCCCACCAGCCGGCTGTAGCGCGTGCGCCCACGCACCGCGCGGCCAGCACGCCGGGCGGCCCCCCCTCACCGGCCGGGGACAGTCCCACCCACCCACAGCCGCGTATCGCTTCACACCCAGATTCACATTCACGTTCGTTGGTATGGTGGGGACCGCTTCGTAGCTGTACCGATCGTTGCCCTCACAGATGTACCTCCAGCAAGGACAACCGCACCACAACGGGTTACCAGTTGTTCATTTGCGTAACGTCACCAGTAAACGTACACGTCCATCCCCGTTTGCAAAGTCAACTATTATTGCATGCCTGCCTGTCAGGTGTCAAGACACACTACATCCGCTCACATCCACGCAACAAAATGTGCCCGACTAGAGGGCACGTGGAAGGTGCCCCCGTACGTATGCGATGTCCATTGCGCGACCAACTGTCAACCGGCCTCTGTAGCATGTCGCAGATGTGGAACGCGGGGCACCGTGCTATCACATTGTGTGAGAAGAGACTACTACGTCTGCATACACGCGCCACTACATGAACAGACGGCTCATGCTGATCGCCATCCACTGCGTCCATTACTCCCACACGTCTCTATGGCGTACCACACTGCAATGCAGCTGTTATGGGGAGATGACACGTAGCTGTGTACACAACATTCTGAGCGGGTTGCGGTTGGACAATACATTAATGTAACGTGTCATATGCCAATTACAGAGCAGGGTAAGGCACAACTTGGGTTAGGTTAAGGCACAACTTGGGTTAGGTTAAGGCACAACTTGGGTTAGGTTAAGGCACAACTTGGGTTAGGTTAAGGCACAACTTGGGTTAGGTTAAGGCACAACTTGGGTTAGGTTAAGGCACAACTTGGGTTAGGTTAAGGCACAACTTGGGTTAGGTTAAGGCACAACGTGGGTTAGGTTAAGGCACAACGTGGGTTAGGTTAAGGCACAACGTGGGTTAGGTTAAGGCACAATGTGGGTTAGGTTAAGGCACAATGTGGGTTAGGTTAAGGCACAACGTGGGTTAGGTTAAGGCACAATGTGGGGGTAGATTGCGGTACAAATTGCATTACATTGCGGTGCAAATTGCATTACATTGCGGTGCAAATTGAGTTACATTGCGGTGCAAATTGAGTTACATTGCGGTGCAAATTGAGTTACATTGCGGTGCAAATTGAGTTACATTGCGGTGCAAATTGAGTTACATTGCGGTGCAAATTGAGTTACATTGCGGTGCAAATTGAGTTACATTGCGGTGCAAATTGAGTTACATTGCGGTGCAAATTGAGTTACATTGCGGTGCAAATTGCGTTACATTGCGGTGCAAATTGCGTTACATTGCGGTGCAAATTGCGTTACATTGCGGTGCAAATTGCGTTACATTGCGGTGCAAATTGCGTTACATTGCGGTGCAAATTGCGTTACATTGCGGTGCAAATTGCGTTACATTGCGGTGCAAATTGCGTTACATTGCGGTGCAAATTGCGTTACATTGCGGTGCAAATTGAGGTAGGTTAAGGTGCAACACAGGTTAGGTTAAGGTGCAACATAGGTTAGGTTAAGGTGCAAGATGGGTTAGGTTAAGGTGCAAGATGGGTTAGGTTAAGGTGCAAGATGGGTTAGGTTAAGGTGCAAGATGGGTTAGGTTAAGGTGCAAGATGGGTTAGGTTAAGGTGACATAGGTTAGGTTAAGGTGACATAGGTTAGGTTAAGGTGACATAGGTTAGGTTAAGGTGACATAGGTTAGGTTAAGGTGACATAGGTTAGGTTAAGGTGACATAGGTTAGGTTAAGGTGACATAGGTTAGGTTAAGGTGACATAGGTTAGGTTAAGGTGACATAGGTTAGGTTAAGGTGACATAGGTTAGGTTAAGGGGACATAGGTTAGGTTAAGGTGACATAGGTTAGGTTAAGGTGACATAGGTTAGGTTAAGGTGACATAGGTTAGGTTAAGGTGACATAGGTTAGGTTAAGGTACAAACTGGGTTGTGTTATGGTACA
>NW_026046911.1:27500-30561 GCF_023864275.1 Schistocerca cancellata
GGAACAATTGCAAGCCCCAATCCCTAGCACGAAGGAGGTTCAGCGGGTTACCCCGACCTTTCGGCCTAGGAAGACACGCTGATTCCTTCAGTGTAGCGCGCGTGCGGCCCAGAACATCTAAGGGCATCACAGACCTGTTATTGCTCAATCTCGTGCGGCTAGAAGCCGCCTGTCCCTCTAAGAAGAAAAGTAATCGCTGACAGCACGAAGGATGTCACGCGACTAGTTAGCAGGCTAGAGTCTCGTTCGTTATCGGAATTAACCAGACAAATCGCTCCACCAACTAAGAACGGCCATGCACCACCACCCACCGAATCAAGAAAGAGCTATCAATCTGTCAATCCTTCCGGTGTCCGGGCCTGGTGAGGTTTCCCGTGTTGAGTCAAATTAAGCCGCAGGCTCCACTCCTGGTGGTGCCCTTCCGTCAATTCCTTTAAGTTTCAGCTTTGCAACCATACTTCCCCCGGAACCCAAAAGCTTTGGTTTCCCGGAGGCTGCCCGCCGAGTCATCGGAGGAACTGCGGCGGATCGCTGGCTGGCATCGTTTATGGTTAGAACTAGGGCGGTATCTGATCGCCTTCGAACCTCTAACTTTCGTTCTTGATTAATGAAAACATACTTGGCAAATGCTTTCGCTTCTGTTCGTCTTGCGACGATCCAAGAATTTCACCTCTAACGTCGCAATACGAATGCCCCCGCCTGTCCCTATTAATCATTACCTCGGGTTCCGAAAACCAACAAAATAGAACCGAGGTCCTATTCCATTATTCCATGCACACAGTATTCAGGCGGGCTTGCCTGCTTTAAGCACTCTAATTTGTTCAAAGTAAACGTGCCGGCCCACCCAGACACTCAATAAAGAGCACCTTGGTAGGATTTCAACGGGGTCCGCCTCGGGACGCACGAACACGCACGAGGCGGTCGCACGCCTTCGGCTCGCCCCACCGGCAGGACGTCCCACGATACATGCCAGTTAAACACCGACGGGCGGTGAACCAACAGCGTGGGACACAAATCCAACTACGAGCTTTTTAACCGCAACAACTTTAATATACGCTATTGGAGCTGGAATTACCGCGGCTGCTGGCACCAGACTTGCCCTCCAATAGATACTCGTTAAAGGATTTAAAGTGTACTCATTCCGATTACGGGGCCTCGGATGAGTCCCGTATCGTTATTTTTCGTCACTACCTCCCCGTGCCGGGAGTGGGTAATTTGCGCGCCTGCTGCCTTCCTTGGATGTGGTAGCCGTTTCTCAGGCTCCCTCTCCGGAATCGAACCCTGATTCCCCGTTACCCGTTACAACCATGGTAGGCGCAGAACCTACCATCGACAGTTGATAAGGCAGACATTTGAAAGATGCGTCGCCGGTACGAGGACCGTGCGATCAGCCCAAAGTTATTCAGAGTCACCAAGGCAAACGGACCGGACGAGCCGACCGATTGGTTTTGATCTAATAAAAGCGTCCCTTCCATCTCTGGTCGGGACTCTGTTTGCATGTATTAGCTCTAGAATTACCACAGTTATCCAAGTAACGTGGGTACGATCTAAGGAACCATAACTGATTTAATGAGCCATTCGCGGTTTCACCTTAATGCGGCTTGTACTGAGACATGCATGGCTTAATCTTTGAGACAAGCATATGACTACTGGCAGGATCAACCAGGGAGCTGCGTCAACTAGAGCTGAGCAGCCGGCCGCCCCGGGAGTGTGTCCCAGGGGCCCGCGCGAACACGCAAGCGTCCCGCTCAATTATTCTGCAAACAGGAGGAGGCTGAGCTCCCCTGCACAATACACCTCGAAACCCTCTCAGGTCCCGGCGGCGCGCAGCGCCGTCCTAAGTACTTGGTCGGGTTCGAGAGAGGCGCAATCGCCCGGAGTTAGGCGAGTAGACGCTTTAGGTGCGACCACCCGTGCTCCCAACTGAGCTTGCCGCTGCCGACAGAGGCCCGGGAGCGTGCTGTCGTGGCATTGCCGGCGGGAGACAACACGCGCCACCTACGGTGACCGGCAGCTCCAACGCCAGCGCCACAGAAGGGCAAAGGCCCCACGTGGGTGCCGAAGCGAACTCTCCCAGCACAGCGCACGTGCCAACACGTCTGCACAACTGCGATACAAACCACCAGCGAGAACCGCTGGGGCGACCGAGCAGCAGACGGCGTCGCCGGCGCCGAGTGCCGGGCGGCGGCGCATCCTCAACGCACACAGTCCTCAATCGGACCAGCACACTGCAGATGTCCACCGCGCTTCGCACCGGGCCGGCGAGGACCCACTTTGGCTGCACGGCGCCGCGCGCAGGGTGCCCCGGCGCGCAGCTGCGCCGCCTGCCGCGTCCGTCGGCCGGCGCGCCTGCCACTGGGCGCCCCCACCAGCCGGCTGTAGCGCGTGCGCCCACGCACCGCGCGGCCAGCACGCCGGGCGCCCCCCCTCACCGGCCGGGGACAGTCCCACCCACCCACAGCCGCGTATCGCTTCACACCCAGATTCACATTCACGTTCGTTGGTATGGTGGGGACCGCTTCGTAGCTGTACCGATCGTTGCCCTCACAGATGTACCTCCAGCAAGGACAACCGCACCACAACGGGTTACCAGTTGTTCATTTGCGTAACGTCACCAGTAAACGTACACGTCCATCCCCGTTTGCAAAGTCAACTATTATTGCATGCCTGCCTGTCAGGTGTCAAGACACACTACATCCGCTCACATCCACGCAACAAAATGTGCCGACTAGAGGGCACGTGGAAGGTGCCCCCGTACGTATGCGATGTCCATTGCGCGACCAACTGTCAACCGCCTCTGTAGCATGTCGCAGATGTGGAACGCGGGGCACCGTGCTATCACATTGTGTGAGAAGAGACTACTACGTCTGCATACACGCGCCACTACATGAACAGACGGCTCATGCTGATCGCCATCCACTGCGTCCATTACTCCCACACGTCTCTATGGCGTACCACACTGCAATGCAGCTGTTATGGGGAGATGACACGTAGCTGTGTACACAACATTCTGAGCGGGTTGCGGTTGGACAATACATTAATGTAACGTGTCATATGCCAA
>NW_026046912.1:5000-10000 GCF_023864275.1 Schistocerca cancellata
GTTGACAATGCCGCCCACAGGCACAACACAGCCATCTTTGGGAATGTGACCAAACTACATTGCCATCCGGCCCATAAACGACACCTCCATCTACAGGAATCCAACGAAACTACGCCAACCATACCTCCAAAACACGGCACCGCCATCTATGACAATGTGACGAAACCACATGCAATAGCTCCATCTACGCGAATCGGACGACACTACGTCCACCATGGCGAGCGCACCACAAACAAAAAGACCGCCATCTGCAGGTCCCCCGCAACATGACCTGCTGCACCGACGATACCGCCATCTAGGCGACGCCACGCCGACTACAACATCGCTAGGTCCCACAGTGCCCATTTTTCGACGCCACCCACACAGCCTGCATCATCTGTCCACCACAGGAGCCCCAACGCCAGTGCCTGCGCCGCACGAAGTCGTCGACCGACAATCGCTCCACCCGCACCCGCACGTGCCCCACTCCAACCGCCCAAATCGCAACTCCAGCGGATGAATGGCGGACTCTTCCCGCACTCCTATCGTGCAATCCACCCCTATATCTTGCGTTTCATGAAGAGTTATATCCAATATGCCATATTCCCGCTGTCCCTATACATGCTCTAAGTAGCTCGCTTGCTACAGCAGCAGCAGCACCACCTCCGCGCGCTTCCCTGGGGGCACTGAACCGCAGGACGCGAGACCCCACGCCCTGTGGCAAACAGGGCTCCTCGCAGAATATATACGGTCCCTACCCCGCACAACGATGACGGTGTGGGGGCCATTGTACGACACCGCTTCCTGCGGTGCCAACGCTGTCGTAGAGTCGATACTCCATCTTTGGTAGAAGGCAACCATTCCGCTGTAAATGAGTACGTCGCTCGTAGTTCAGTCACCTCGCAGCACTGCTCAGTAAACTATGCAGGCCCACATAGATAGATCAAATACGCAAATGCCCCTATACATGCTGAACGTCTGTGCAAACAAAACGAACCACACGTCACCCGCACACTCTATCACCCACACACTCTATCACACACTACTCTCTGCCTGTAACAAACACAGATACAATAATTAAGCACCGGCATGGACCAACGTCCGGTGCATCCTATCCGCCACAGTACACCAACCAGACTATGATAACCAGGCCAGGAGGTCCAATCATAAAACAGAATATCCCACTCGTCCGACAACCACAATTGCTCAGATAAGCCACCAACACCCACACATGTCCTACACAGGGGTGCACCCAACATCACCACACTGCCTCGTCTTACAGCACAAACACACTGGCAGGAATGAAACACACAGGTCTGCCGCAACCACAGACACGGCTCGCCCCCCCCCTCTCACTGGCGGAAAGCGCATCCCGACGTGACATAACTCCTTTGACACACTGACGCTGCCTCGGGCATCCACGTCCTACGGTCGATATCAACGAACCTCACCCCCCCCCCCCCCCCCCACAACACGCCATCCCATACCACATTGTGTACCGTACCCAAACCTAACGTGTACTGTACTACAACGCAATGTGTACCATAACACAACCCAGTTTGTACCTTAACCTAACCTATGTCACCTTAACCTAACCTATGTCACCTTAACCTAACCTATGTCACCTTAACCTAACCTATGTCACCTTAACCTAACCTATGTCACCTTAACCTAACCTATGTCACCTTAACCTAACCTATGTCACCTTAACCTAACCTATGTCACCTTAACCTAACCTATGTCACCTTAACCTAACCTATGTCACCTTAACCTAACCTATGTCACCTTAACCTAACCTGTGTTGCACCTTAACCTACCTCAATTTGCACCGCAATGTAACTCAATTTGCACCGCAATGTAACTCAATTTGCACCGCAATGTAACTCAATTTGCACCGCAATGTAACTCAATTTGCACCGCAATGTAACTCAATTTGCACCGCAATGTAACTCAATTTGCACCGCAATGTAACTCAATTTGCACCGCAATGTAACTCAATTTGCACCGCAATGTAACGCAATTTGCACCGCAATGTAACGCAATTTGCACCGCAATGTAACGCAATTTGCACCACAATGTAACGCAATTTGCACCGCAATGTAACGCAATTTGTACCGCAATCTACCCCCATGTTGTGCCTTAACCTAACCCACGTTGTGCCTTAACCTAACCCACGTTGTGCCTTAACCTAACCCACGTTGTGCCTTAACCTAACCCACGTTGTGGCTTAACCTAACCCACGTTGTGGCTTAACCTAACCCACGTTGTGGCTTAACCTAACCCACGTTGTGGCTTAACCTAACCCACGTTGTGGCTTAACCTAACCCACGTTGTGGCTTAACCTAACCCACGTTGTGGCTTAACCTAACCCACGTTGTGGCTTAACCTAACCCACGTTGTGGCTTAACCTAACCCACGTTGTGGCTTAACCTAACCCACGTTGTGGCTTAACCTAACCCACGTTGTGGCTTAACCTAACCCACGTTGTGGCTTAACCTAACCCACGTTGTGGCTTAACCTAACCCACGTTGTGGCTTAACCTAACCCACGTTGTGGCTTAACCTAACCCACGTTGTGGCTTAACCTAACCCACGTTGTGGCTTAACCTAACCCACGTTGTGGCTTAACCTAACCCACGTTGTGGCTTAACCTAACCCACGTTGTGGCTTAACCTAACCCACGTTGTGCCTTAACCTAACCCACGTTGTGCCTTAACCTAACCCACGTTGTGCCTTAACCTAACCCACGTTGTGCCTTAACCTAACCCACGTTGTGCCTTAACCTAACCCACGTTGTGGCTTAACCTAACCCACGTTGTGGCTTAACCTAACCCACGTTGTGCCTTAACCTAACCCACGTTGTGCCTTAACCTAACCCACGTTGTGCCTTAACCTAACCCACGTTGTGCCTTAACCTAACCCACGTTGTGCCTTACCCTGCTCTGTAATTGGCATATGACACGTTACATTAATGTATTGTTGTCCAACCGCAACCGGCTCAGAATGTTGTGTACACAGCTATGTGTCATCTCCCCATAACAGCTGCATTGCAGTGTGGTACGCCATAGAGACGTGTGGGAGTAATGGACGCAGTGGATGGCGATCAGCATGAGCCGTCTGTTCATGTAGTGGCGCGTGTATGCAGACGTAGTAGTCTCTTCTCACACAATGTGATAGCACGGTGCCCCGCGTTCCACATCTGCGACATGCTACAGAGGCCGGTTGACAGTTGGTCGCGCAATGGAGATCGCATATGTACGGGGGCACCTTCCACGTGCCCTCTAGTCGGGCACATTTTGTTGCGTGGATGTGAGCGAATGTAGTGTGTCTTGACACCTGACAGGCAGGCATGCAATAATAGTTGACTTTGCAAACGGGGATGGACGTGTACGTTTACTGGTGACGTTACGCAAATGAACAACTGGTAACCCGTTGTGGTGCGGTTGATCTTGCTGGAGGTACATCTGTGAGGGCAACGATCGGTACAGCTACGAAGCGGTCCCCACCATACCAACGAACGTGAATGTGAATCTGGGTGTGAAGCGATACGCGGCTGTGGGTGGGTGGGACTGTCCCCGGCCGGTGAGGGGGGGGCCGCCCGGCGTGCTGGCCGCGCGGTGCGTGGGCGCACGCGCTACAGCCGGCTGGTGGGGGCGCCCAGTGGCAGGCGCGCCGGCCGACGGACGCGGCAGGCGGCGCAGCTGCGCGCCGGGGCACCCTGCGCGCGGCGCCGTGCAGCCAAAGTGGGTCCTCGCGGACCCGGTGCGAAGCGCGGTGGACATCTGCAGTGTGCTGGTCCGATTGAGGACTGTGTGCGTTGAGGATGCGCCGCCGCCCGGCACTCGGCGCCGCGACGCCGTCTGCTGCTCGGTCGCCCCAGCGGTTCTCGCTGGTGGTTTGTATCGCAGTTGTGCGGACGTGTTGGCACGTGCGCTGTGCTGGGAGAGTTCGCTTCGGCACCCACGTGGGGCCTTTGCCCTTCTGTGGCGCTGGCGTTGGAGCTGCCGGTCACCGTAGGTGGCGCGTGTTGTCTCCCGCCGGCAATGCCACGACAGCACGCTCCCGGGCCTCTGTCGGCAGCGGCAAGCTCAGTTGGGAGCACGGGTGGTCGCACCTAAAGCGTCTACTCGCCTAACTCCGGGCGATTGCGCCTCTCTCGAACCCGACCAAGTACTTAGGACGGCGCTGCGCGCCGCCGGGACCTGAGAGGGTTTCGAGGTGTATTGTGCAGGGGAGCCCAGCCTCCTCCTGTTTGCAGAATAATTGAGCGGACGCTTGCGTGTTCGCGCGGGCCCCCGGGACACACTCCCGGGCGGCCGGCTGCTCAGCTCTAGTTGACGCAGCTCCCTGGTTGATCCTGCCAGTAGTCATATGCTTGTCTCAAAGATTAAGCCATGCATGTCTCAGTACAAGCCGCATTAAGGTGAAACCGCGAATGGCTCATTAAATCAGTTATGGTTCCTTAGATCGTACCCACGTTACTTGGATAACTGTGGTAATTCTAGAGCTAATACATGCAAACAGAGTCCCGACCAGAGATGGAAGGGACGCTTTTATTAGATCAAAACCAATCGGTCGGCTCGTCCGGTCCGTTTGCCTTGGTGACTCTGAATAACTTTGGGCTGATCGCACGGTCCTCGTACCGGCGACGCATCTTTCAAATGTCTGCCTTATCAACTGTCGATGGTAGGTTCTGCGCCTACCATGGTTGTAACGGGTAACGGGGAATCAGGGTTCGATTCCGGAGAGGGAGCCTGAGAAACGGCTACCACATCCAAGGAAGGCAGCAGGCGCGCAAATTACCCACTCCCGGCACGGGGAGGTAGTGACGAAAAATAACGATACGGGACTCATCCGAGGCCCCGTAATCGGAATGAGTACACTTTAAATCCTTTAACGAGTATCTATTGGAGGGCAAGTCTGGTGCCAGCAGCCGCGGTAATTCCAGCTCCAATAGCGTATATTAAAGTTGTTGCGGTTAAAAAGCTCGTAGTTGGATTTGTGTCCCACGCTGTTGGTTCA
>NW_026046912.1:17500-22500 GCF_023864275.1 Schistocerca cancellata
GTTGACAATGCCGCCCACAGGCACAACACAGCCATCTTTGGGAATGTGACCAAACTACATTGCCATCCGGCCCATAAACGACACCTCCATCTACAGGAATCCAACGAAACTACGCCAACCATACCTCCAAAACACGGCACCGCCATCTATGACAATGTGACGAAACCACATGCAATAGCTCCATCTACGCGAATCGGACGACACTACGTCCACCATGGCGAGCGCACCACAAACAAAAAGACCGCCATCTGCAGGTCCCCCGCAACATGACCTGCTGCACCGACGATACCGCCATCTAGGCGACGCCACGCCGACTACAACATCGCTAGGTCCCACAGTGCCCATTTTTCGACGCCACCCACACAGCCTGCATCATCTGTCCACCACAGGAGCCCCAACGCCAGTGCCTGCGCCGCACGAAGTCGTCGACCGACAATCGCTCCACCCGCACCCGCACGTGCCCCACTCCAACCGCCCAAATCGCAACTCCAGCGGATGAATGGCGGACTCTTCCCGCACTCCTATCGTGCAATCCACCCCTATATCTTGCGTTTCATGAAGAGTTATATCCAATATGCCATATTCCCGCTGTCCCTATACATGCTCTAAGTAGCTCGCTTGCTACAGCAGCAGCAGCACCACCTCCGCGCGCTTCCCTGGGGGCACTGAACCGCAGGACGCGAGACCCCACGCCCTGTGGCAAACAGGGCTCCTCGCAGAATATATACGGTCCCTACCCCGCACAACGATGACGGTGTGGGGGCCATTGTACGACACCGCTTCCTGCGGTGCCAACGCTGTCGTAGAGTCGATACTCCATCTTTGGTAGAAGGCAACCATTCCGCTGTAAATGAGTACGTCGCTCGTAGTTCAGTCACCTCGCAGCACTGCTCAGTAAACTATGCAGGCCCACATAGATAGATCAAATACGCAAATGCCCCTATACATGCTGAACGTCTGTGCAAACAAAACGAACCACACGTCACCCGCACACTCTATCACCCACACACTCTATCACACACTACTCTCTGCCTGTAACAAACACAGATACAATAATTAAGCACCGGCATGGACCAACGTCCGGTGCATCCTATCCGCCACAGTACACCAACCAGACTATGATAACCAGGCCAGGAGGTCCAATCATAAAACAGAATATCCCACTCGTCCGACAACCACAATTGCTCAGATAAGCCACCAACACCCACACATGTCCTACACAGGGGTGCACCCAACAT
Organism: Schistocerca cancellata; assembly: GCF_023864275.1. Classification (NCBI taxonomy): domain Eukaryota; kingdom Metazoa; phylum Arthropoda; class Insecta; order Orthoptera; family Acrididae; genus Schistocerca; species Schistocerca cancellata. The sequence goes on from NW_026046912.1 coordinate 18,739, forward strand.
CACCACACTGCCTCGTCTTACAGCACAAACACACTGGCAGGAATGAAACACACAGGTCTGCCGCAACCACAGACACGGCTCGCCCCCCCCTCTCACTGGCGGAAAGCGCATCCCGACGTGACATAACTCCTTTGACACACTGACGCTGCCTCGGGCATCCACGTCCTACGGTCGATATCAACGAACCTCACCCCCCCCCCCCCCCCCACAACACGCCATCCCATACCACATTGTGTACCGTACCCAAACCTAACGTGTACTGTACTACAACGCAATGTGTACCATAACACAACCCAGTTTGTACCTTAACCTAACCTATGTCACCTTAACCTAACCTATGTCACCTTAACCTAACCTATGTCACCTTAACCTAACCTATGTCACCTTAACCTAACCTATGTCACCTTAACCTAACCTATGTCACCTTAACCTAACCTATGTCACCTTAACCTAACCTATGTCACCTTAACCTAACCTATGTCACCTTAACCTAACCTATGTCACCTTAACCTAACCTGTGTTGCACCTTAACCTACCTCAATTTGCACCGCAATGTAACTCAATTTGCACCGCAATGTAACTCAATTTGCACCGCAATGTAACTCAATTTGCACCGCAATGTAACTCAATTTGCACCGCAATGTAACTCAATTTGCACCGCAATGTAACTCAATTTGCACCGCAATGTAACTCAATTTGCACCGCAATGTAACTCAATTTGCACCGCAATGTAACGCAATTTGCACCGCAATGTAACGCAATTTGCACCGCAATGTAACGCAATTTGCACCACAATGTAACGCAATTTGCACCGCAATGTAACGCAATTTGTACCGCAATCTACCCCCATGTTGTGCCTTAACCTAACCCACGTTGTGCCTTAACCTAACCCACGTTGTGCCTTAACCTAACCCACGTTGTGCCTTAACCTAACCCACGTTGTGGCTTAACCTAACCCACGTTGTGGCTTAACCTAACCCACGTTGTGGCTTAACCTAACCCACGTTGTGGCTTAACCTAACCCACGTTGTGGCTTAACCTAACCCACGTTGTGGCTTAACCTAACCCACGTTGTGGCTTAACCTAACCCACGTTGTGGCTTAACCTAACCCACGTTGTGGCTTAACCTAACCCACGTTGTGGCTTAACCTAACCCACGTTGTGGCTTAACCTAACCCACGTTGTGGCTTAACCTAACCCACGTTGTGGCTTAACCTAACCCACGTTGTGGCTTAACCTAACCCACGTTGTGGCTTAACCTAACCCACGTTGTGGCTTAACCTAACCCACGTTGTGGCTTAACCTAACCCACGTTGTGGCTTAACCTAACCCACGTTGTGGCTTAACCTAACCCACGTTGTGGCTTAACCTAACCCACGTTGTGGCTTAACCTAACCCACGTTGTGCCTTAACCTAACCCACGTTGTGCCTTAACCTAACCCACGTTGTGCCTTAACCTAACCCACGTTGTGCCTTAACCTAACCCACGTTGTGCCTTAACCTAACCCACGTTGTGGCTTAACCTAACCCACGTTGTGGCTTAACCTAACCCACGTTGTGCCTTAACCTAACCCACGTTGTGCCTTAACCTAACCCACGTTGTGCCTTAACCTAACCCACGTTGTGCCTTAACCTAACCCACGTTGTGCCTTACCCTGCTCTGTAATTGGCATATGACACGTTACATTAATGTATTGTTGTCCAACCGCAACCGGCTCAGAATGTTGTGTACACAGCTATGTGTCATCTCCCCATAACAGCTGCATTGCAGTGTGGTACGCCATAGAGACGTGTGGGAGTAATGGACGCAGTGGATGGCGATCAGCATGAGCCGTCTGTTCATGTAGTGGCGCGTGTATGCAGACGTAGTAGTCTCTTCTCACACAATGTGATAGCACGGTGCCCCGCGTTCCACATCTGCGACATGCTACAGAGGCCGGTTGACAGTTGGTCGCGCAATGGAGATCGCATATGTACGGGGGCACCTTCCACGTGCCCTCTAGTCGGGCACATTTTGTTGCGTGGATGTGAGCGAATGTAGTGTGTCTTGACACCTGACAGGCAGGCATGCAATAATAGTTGACTTTGCAAACGGGGATGGACGTGTACGTTTACTGGTGACGTTACGCAAATGAACAACTGGTAACCCGTTGTGGTGCGGTTGATCTTGCTGGAGGTACATCTGTGAGGGCAACGATCGGTACAGCTACGAAGCGGTCCCCACCATACCAACGAACGTGAATGTGAATCTGGGTGTGAAGCGATACGCGGCTGTGGGTGGGTGGGACTGTCCCCGGCCGGTGAGGGGGGGCCGCCCGGCGTGCTGGCCGCGCGGTGCGTGGGCGCACGCGCTACAGCCGGCTGGTGGGGGCGCCCAGTGGCAGGCGCGCCGGCCGACGGACGCGGCAGGCGGCGCAGCTGCGCGCCGGGGCACCCTGCGCGCGGCGCCGTGCAGCCAAAGTGGGTCCTCGCGGACCCGGTGCGAAGCGCGGTGGACATCTGCAGTGTGCTGGTCCGATTGAGGACTGTGTGCGTTGAGGATGCGCCGCCGCCCGGCACTCGGCGCCGCGACGCCGTCTGCTGCTCGGTCGCCCCAGCGGTTCTCGCTGGTGGTTTGTATCGCAGTTGTGCGGACGTGTTGGCACGTGCGCTGTGCTGGGAGAGTTCGCTTCGGCACCCACGTGGGGCCTTTGCCCTTCTGTGGCGCTGGCGTTGGAGCTGCCGGTCACCGTAGGTGGCGCGTGTTGTCTCCCGCCGGCAATGCCACGACAGCACGCTCCCGGGCCTCTGTCGGCAGCGGCAAGCTCAGTTGGGAGCACGGGTGGTCGCACCTAAAGCGTCTACTCGCCTAACTCCGGGCGATTGCGCCTCTCTCGAACCCGACCAAGTACTTAGGACGGCGCTGCGCGCCGCCGGGACCTGAGAGGGTTTCGAGGTGTATTGTGCAGGGGAGCCCAGCCTCCTCCTGTTTGCAGAATAATTGAGCGGGACGCTTGCGTGTTCGCGCGGGCCCCCGGGACACACTCCCGGGCGGCCGGCTGCTCAGCTCTAGTTGACGCAGCTCCCTGGTTGATCCTGCCAGTAGTCATATGCTTGTCTCAAAGATTAAGCCATGCATGTCTCAGTACAAGCCGCATTAAGGTGAAACCGCGAATGGCTCATTAAATCAGTTATGGTTCCTTAGATCGTACCCACGTTACTTGGATAACTGTGGTAATTCTAGAGCTAATACATGCAAACAGAGTCCCGACCAGAGATGGAAGGGACGCTTTTATTAGATCAAAAACCAATCGGTCGGCTCGTCCGGTCCGTTTGCCTTGGTGACTCTGAATAACTTTGGGCTGATCGCACGGTCCTCGTACCGGCGACGCATCTTTCAAATGTCTGCCTTATCAACTGTCGATGGTAGGTTCTGCGCCTACCATGGTTGTAACGGGTAACGGGGAATCAGGGTTCGATTCCGGAGAGGGAGCCTGAGAAACGGCTACCACATCCAAGGAAGGCAGCAGGCGCGCAAATTACCCACTCCCGGCACGGGGAGGTAGTGACGAAAAATAACGATACGGGACTCATCCGAGGCCCCGTAATCGGAATGAGTACACTTTAAATCCTTTAACGAGTATCTATTGGAGGGCAAGTCTGGTGCCAGCAGCCGCGGTAATTCCAGCTCCAATAGCGTATATTAAAGTTGTTGCGGTTAAAAAGCTCGTAGTTGGATTTGTGTCCCACGCTGTTGGTTCACCGCCCGTCGGTGTTTAACTG
>NW_026046912.1:30000-31091 GCF_023864275.1 Schistocerca cancellata
CGTTTCATGAAGAGTTATATCCAATATGCCATATTCCCGCTGTCCCTATACATGCTCTAAGTAGCTCGCTTGCTACAGCAGCAGCAGCACCACCTCCGCGCGCTTCCCTGGGGGCACTGAACCGCAGGACGCGAGACCCCACGCCCTGTGGCAAACAGGGCTCCTCGCAGAATATATACGGTCCCTACCCCGCACAACGATGACGGTGTGGGGGCCATTGTACGACACCGCTTCCTGCGGTGCCAACGCTGTCGTAGAGTCGATACTCCATCTTTGGTAGAAGGCAACCATTCCGCTGTAAATGAGTACGTCGCTCGTAGTTCAGTCACCTCGCAGCACTGCTCAGTAAACTATGCAGGCCCACATAGATAGATCAAATACGCAAATGCCCCTATACATGCTGAACGTCTGTGCAAACAAAACGAACCACACGTCACCCGCACACTCTATCACCCACACACTCTATCACACACTACTCTCTGCCTGTAACAAACACAGATACAATAATTAAGCACCGGCATGGACCAACGTCCGGTGCATCCTATCCGCCACAGTACACCAACCAGACTATGATAACCAGGCCAGGAGGTCCAATCATAAAACAGAATATCCCACTCGTCCGACAACCACAATTGCTCAGATAAGCCACCAACACCCACACATGTCCTACACAGGGGTGCACCCAACATCACCACACTGCCTCGTCTTACAGCACAAACACACTGGCAGGAATGAAACACACAGGTCTGCCGCAACCACAGACACGGCTCGCCCCCCCCTCTCACTGGCGGAAAGCGCATCCCGACGTGACATAACTCCTTTGACACACTGACGCTGCCTCGGGCATCCACGTCCTACGGTCGATATCAACGAACCTCACCCCCCCCCCCCCCCCCCACAACACGCCATCCCATACCACATTGTGTACCGTACCCAAACCTAACGTGTACTGTACTACAACGCAATGTGTACCATAACACAACCCAGTTTGTACCTTAACCTAACCTATGTCACCTTAACCTAACCTATGTCACCTTAACCTAACCTATGTCACCTTAACCTAACCTATGTCACCTTAACCTAACCTATGT
>NW_026046913.1:0-5000 GCF_023864275.1 Schistocerca cancellata
GGTCAACGGTTCGCGCGCGCCCTCTGGTCCCGACGCCATCAACGTCCACAATAAACAGACCATACCGCACGATGTTGACAATGCCGCCCACAGGCACAACACAGCCATCTTTGGGAATGTGACCAAACTACATTGCCATCCGGCCCATAAACGACACCTCCATCTACAGGAATCCAACGAAACTACGCCAACCATACCTCCAAAACACGGCACCGCCATCTATGACAATGTGACGAAACCACATGCAATAGCTCCATCTACGCGAATCGGACGACACTACGTCCACCATGGCGAGCGCACCACAAACAAAAAGACCGCCATCTGCAGGTCCCCCGCAACATGACCTGCTGCACCGACGATACCGCCATCTAGGCGACGCCACGCCGACTACAACATCGCTAGGTCCCACAGTGCCCATTTTTCGACGCCACCCACACAGCCTGCATCATCTGTCCACCACAGGAGCCCCAACGCCAGTGCCTGCGCCGCACGAAGTCGTCGACCGACAATCGCTCCACCCGCACCCGCACGTGCCCCACTCCAACCGCCCAAATCGCAACTCCAGCGGATGAATGGCGGACTCTTCCCGCACTCCTATCGTGCAATCCACCCCTATATCTTGCGTTTTCATGAAGAGTTATATCCAATATGCCATATTCCCGCTGTCCCTATACATGCTCTAAGTAGCTCGCTTGCTACAGCAGCAGCAGCACCACCTCCGCGCGCTTCCCTGGGGGCACTGAACCGCAGGACGCGAGACCCCACGCCCTGTGGCAAACAGGGCTCCTCGCAGAATATATACGGTCCCTACCCCGCACAACGATGACGGTGTGGGGGCCATTGTACGACACCGCTTCCTGCGGTGCCAACGCTGTCGTAGAGTCGATACTCCATCTTTGGTAGAAGGCAACCATTCCGCTGTAAATGAGTACGTCGCTCGTAGTTCAGTCACCTCGCAGCACTGCTCAGTAAACTATGCAGGCCCACATAGATAGATCAAATACGCAAATGCCCCTATACATGCTGAACGTCTGTGCAAACAAAACGAACCACACGTCACCCGCACACTCTATCACCCACACACTCTATCACACACTACTCTCTGCCTGTAACAAACACAGATACAATAATTAAGCACCGGCATGGACCAACGTCCGGTGCATCCTATCCGCCACAGTACACCAACCAGACTATGATAACCAGGCCAGGAGGTCCAATCATAAAACAGAATATCCCACTCGTCCGACAACCACAATTGCTCAGATAAGCCACCAACACCCACACATGTCCTACACAGGGGTGCACCCAACATCACCACACTGCCTCGTCTTACAGCACAAACACACTGGCAGGAATGAAACACACAGGTCTGCCGCAACCACAGACACGGCTCGCCCCCCCCTCTCACTGGCGGAAAGCGCATCCCGACGTGACATAACTCCTTTGACACACTGACGCTGCCTCGGGCATCCACGTCCTACGGTCGATATCAACGAACCTCACCCCCCCCCCCCCCCCACAACACGCCATCCCATACCACATTGTGTACCGTACCCAAACCTAACGTGTACTGTACTACAACGCAATGTGTACCATAACACAACCCAGTTTGTACCTTAACCTAACCTATGTCACCTTAACCTAACCTATGTCACCTTAACCTAACCTATGTCACCTTAACCTAACCTATGTCACCTTAACCTAACCTATGTCACCTTAACCTAACCTATGTCACCTTAACCTAACCTATGTCACCTTAACCTAACCTATGTCACCTTAACCTAACCTATGTCACCTTAACCTAACCTATGTCACCTTAACCTAACCTGTGTTGCACCTTTAACCTACCTCAATTTGCACCGCAATGTAACTCAATTTGCACCGCAATGTAACTCAATTTGCACCGCAATGTAACTCAATTTGCACCGCAATGTAACTCAATTTGCACCGCAATGTAACTCAATTTGCACCGCAATGTAACTCAATTTGCACCGCAATGTAACTCAATTTGCACCGCAATGTAACTCAATTTGCACCGCAATGTAACGCAATTTGCACCGCAATGTAACGCAATTTGCACCGCAATGTAACGCAATTTGCACCACAATGTAACGCAATTTGCACCGCAATGTAACGCAATTTGTACCGCAATCTACCCCCATGTTGTGCCTTAACCTAACCCACGTTGTGCCTTAACCTAACCCACGTTGTGCCTTAACCTAACCCACGTTGTGCCTTAACCTAACCCACGTTGTGGCTTAACCTAACCCACGTTGTGGCTTAACCTAACCCACGTTGTGGCTTAACCTAACCCACGTTGTGGCTTAACCTAACCCACGTTGTGGCTTAACCTAACCCACGTTGTGGCTTAACCTAACCCACGTTGTGGCTTAACCTAACCCACGTTGTGGCTTAACCTAACCCACGTTGTGGCTTAACCTAACCCACGTTGTGGCTTAACCTAACCCACGTTGTGGCTTAACCTAACCCACGTTGTGGCTTAACCTAACCCACGTTGTGGCTTAACCTAACCCACGTTGTGGCTTAACCTAACCCACGTTGTGGCTTAACCTAACCCACGTTGTGGCTTAACCTAACCCACGTTGTGGCTTAACCTAACCCACGTTGTGGCTTAACCTAACCCACGTTGTGGCTTAACCTAACCCACGTTGTGGCTTAACCTAACCCACGTTGTGGCTTAACCTAACCCACGTTGTGCCTTAACCTAACCCACGTTGTGCCTTAACCTAACCCACGTTGTGCCTTAACCTAACCCACGTTGTGCCTTAACCTAACCCACGTTGTGCCTTAACCTAACCCACGTTGTGGCTTAACCTAACCCACGTTGTGGCTTAACCTAACCCACGTTGTGCCTTAACCTAACCCACGTTGTGCCTTAACCTAACCCACGTTGTGCCTTAACCTAACCCACGTTGTGCCTTAACCTAACCCACGTTGTGCCTTACCCTGCTCTGTAATTGGCATATGACACGTTACATTAATGTATTGTTGTCCAACCGCAACCGGCTCAGAATGTTGTGTACACAGCTATGTGTCATCTCCCCATAACAGCTGCATTGCAGTGTGGTACGCCATAGAGACGTGTGGGAGTAATGGACGCAGTGGATGGCGATCAGCATGAGCCGTCTGTTCATGTAGTGGCGCGTGTATGCAGACGTAGTAGTCTCTTCTCACACAATGTGATAGCACGGTGCCCCGCGTTCCACATCTGCGACATGCTACAGAGGCCGGTTGACAGTTGGTCGCGCAATGGAGATCGCATATGTACGGGGGCACCTTCCACGTGCCCTCTAGTCGGGCACATTTTGTTGCGTGGATGTGAGCGAATGTAGTGTGTCTTGACACCTGACAGGCAGGCATGCAATAATAGTTGACTTTGCAAACGGGGATGGACGTGTACGTTTACTGGTGACGTTACGCAAATGAACAACTGGTAACCCGTTGTGGTGCGGTTGATCTTGCTGGAGGTACATCTGTGAGGGCAACGATCGGTACAGCTACGAAGCGGTCCCCACCATACCAACGAACGTGAATGTGAATCTGGGTGTGAAGCGATACGCGGCTGTGGGTGGGTGGGACTGTCCCCGGCCGGTGAGGGGGGGCCGCCCGGCGTGCTGGCCGCGCGGTGCGTGGGCGCACGCGCTACAGCCGGCTGGTGGGGGCGCCCAGTGGCAGGCGCGCCGGCCGACGGACGCGGCAGGCGGCGCAGCTGCGCGCCGGGGCACCCTGCGCGCGGCGCCGTGCAGCCAAAGTGGGTCCTCGCGGACCCGGTGCGAAGCGCGGTGGACATCTGCAGTGTGCTGGTCCGATTGAGGACTGTGTGCGTTGAGGATGCGCCGCCGCCCGGCACTCGGCGCCGCGACGCCGTCTGCTGCTCGGTCGCCCCAGCGGTTCTCGCTGGTGGTTTGTATCGCAGTTGTGCGGACGTGTTGGCACGTGCGCTGTGCTGGGAGAGTTCGCTTCGGCACCCACGTGGGGCCTTTGCCCTTCTGTGGCGCTGGCGTTGGAGCTGCCGGTCACCGTAGGTGGCGCGTGTTGTCTCCCGCCGGCAATGCCACGACAGCACGCTCCCGGGCCTCTGTCGGCAGCGGCAAGCTCAGTTGGGAGCACGGGTGGTCGCACCTAAAGCGTCTACTCGCCTAACTCCGGGCGATTGCGCCTCTCTCGAACCCGACCAAGTACTTAGGACGGCGCTGCGCGCCGCCGGGACCTGAGAGGGTTTCGAGGTGTATTGTGCAGGGGAGCCCAGCCTCCTCCTGTTTGCAGAATAATTGAGCGGACGCTTGCGTGTTCGCGCGGGCCCCCGGGACACACTCCCGGGCGGCCGGCTGCTCAGCTCTAGTTGACGCAGCTCCCTGGTTGATCCTGCCAGTAGTCATATGCTTGTCTCAAAGATTAAGCCATGCATGTCTCAGTACAAGCCGCATTAAGGTGAAACCGCGAATGGCTCATTAAATCAGTTATGGTTCCTTAGATCGTACCCACGTTACTTGGATAACTGTGGTAATTCTAGAGCTAATACATGCAAACAGAGTCCCGACCAGAGATGGAAGGGACGCTTTTATTAGATCAAAACCAATCGGTCGGCTCGTCCGGTCCGTTTGCCTTGGTGACTCTGAATAACTTTGGGCTGATCGCACGGTCCTCGTACCGGCGACGCATCTTTCAAATGTCTGCCTTATCAACTGTCGATGGTAGGTTCTGCGCCTACCATGGTTGTAACGGGTAACGGGGAATCAGGGTTCGATTCCGGAGAGGGAGCCTGAGAAACGGCTACCACATCCAAGGAAGGCAGCAGGCGCGCAAATTACCCACTCCCGGCACGGGGAGGTAGTGACGAAAAATAACGATACGGGACTCATCCGAGGCCCCGTAATCGGAATGAGTACACTTTAAATCCTTTAACGAGTATCTATTGGAGGGCAAGTCTGGTGCCAGCAGCCGCGGTAATTCCAGCTCCAATAGCGTATATTAAAGTT
>NW_026046913.1:12500-20854 GCF_023864275.1 Schistocerca cancellata
CCCTCTGGTCCCGACGCCATCAACGTCCACAATAAACAGACCATACCGCACGATGTTGACAATGCCGCCCACAGGCACAACACAGCCATCTTTGGGAATGTGACCAAACTACATTGCCATCCGGCCCATAAACGACACCTCCATCTACAGGAATCCAACGAAACTACGCCAACCATACCTCCAAAACACGGCACCGCCATCTATGACAATGTGACGAAACCACATGCAATAGCTCCATCTACGCGAATCGGACGACACTACGTCCACCATGGCGAGCGCACCACAAACAAAAAGACCGCCATCTGCAGGTCCCCCGCAACATGACCTGCTGCACCGACGATACCGCCATCTAGGCGACGCCACGCCGACTACAACATCGCTAGGTCCCACAGTGCCCATTTTTCGACGCCACCCACACAGCCTGCATCATCTGTCCACCACAGGAGCCCCAACGCCAGTGCCTGCGCCGCACGAAGTCGTCGACCGACAATCGCTCCACCCGCACCCGCACGTGCCCCACTCCAACCGCCCAAATCGCAACTCCAGCGGATGAATGGCGGACTCTTCCCGCACTCCTATCGTGCAATCCACCCCTATATCTTGCGTTTCATGAAGAGTTATATCCAATATGCCATATTCCCGCTGTCCCTATACATGCTCTAAGTAGCTCGCTTGCTACAGCAGCAGCAGCACCACCTCCGCGCGCTTCCCTGGGGGCACTGAACCGCAGGACGCGAGACCCCACGCCCTGTGGCAAACAGGGCTCCTCGCAGAATATATACGGTCCCTACCCCGCACAACGATGACGGTGTGGGGGCCATTGTACGACACCGCTTCCTGCGGTGCCAACGCTGTCGTAGAGTCGATACTCCATCTTTGGTAGAAGGCAACCATTCCGCTGTAAATGAGTACGTCGCTCGTAGTTCAGTCACCTCGCAGCACTGCTCAGTAAACTATGCAGGCCCACATAGATAGATCAAATACGCAAATGCCCCTATACATGCTGAACGTCTGTGCAAACAAAACGAACCACACGTCACCCGCACACTCTATCACCCACACACTCTATCACACACTACTCTCTGCCTGTAACAAACACAGATACAATAATTAAGCACCGGCATGGACCAACGTCCGGTGCATCCTATCCGCCACAGTACACCAACCAGACTATGATAACCAGGCCAGGAGGTCCAATCATAAAACAGAATATCCCACTCGTCCGACAACCACAATTGCTCAGATAAGCCACCAACACCCACACATGTCCTACACAGGGGTGCACCCAACATCACCACACTGCCTCGTCTTACAGCACAAACACACTGGCAGGAATGAAACACACAGGTCTGCCGCAACCACAGACACGGCTCGCCCCCCCCTCTCACTGGCGGAAAGCGCATCCCGACGTGACATAACTCCTTTGACACACTGACGCTGCCTCGGGCATCCACGTCCTACGGTCGATATCAACGAACCTCACCCCCCCCCCCCCCCACAACACGCCATCCCATACCACATTGTGTACCGTACCCAAACCTAACGTGTACTGTACTACAACGCAATGTGTACCATAACACAACCCAGTTTGTACCTTAACCTAACCTATGTCACCTTAACCTAACCTATGTCACCTTAACCTAACCTATGTCACCTTAACCTAACCTATGTCACCTTAACCTAACCTATGTCACCTTAACCTAACCTATGTCACCTTAACCTAACCTATGTCACCTTAACCTAACCTATGTCACCTTAACCTAACCTATGTCACCTTAACCTAACCTATGTCACCTTAACCTAACCTATGTCACCTTAACCTAACCTGTGTTGCACCTTAACCTACCTCAATTTGCACCGCAATGTAACTCAATTTGCACCGCAATGTAACTCAATTTGCACCGCAATGTAACTCAATTTGCACCGCAATGTAACTCAATTTGCACCGCAATGTAACTCAATTTGCACCGCAATGTAACTCAATTTGCACCGCAATGTAACTCAATTTGCACCGCAATGTAACTCAATTTGCACCGCAATGTAACGCAATTTGCACCGCAATGTAACGCAATTTGCACCGCAATGTAACGCAATTTGCACCACAATGTAACGCAATTTGCACCGCAATGTAACGCAATTTGTACCGCAATCTACCCCCATGTTGTGCCTTAACCTAACCCACGTTGTGCCTTAACCTAACCCACGTTGTGCCTTAACCTAACCCACGTTGTGGCTTAACCTAACCCACGTTGTGGCTTAACCTAACCCACGTTGTGGCTTAACCTAACCCACGTTGTGGCTTAACCTAACCCACGTTGTGGCTTAACCTAACCCACGTTGTGGCTTAACCTAACCCACGTTGTGGCTTAACCTAACCCACGTTGTGGCTTAACCTAACCCACGTTGTGGCTTAACCTAACCCACGTTGTGGCTTAACCTAACCCACGTTGTGGCTTAACCTAACCCACGTTGTGGCTTAACCTAACCCACGTTGTGGCTTAACCTAACCCACGTTGTGGCTTAACCTAACCCACGTTGTGGCTTAACCTAACCCACGTTGTGGCTTAACCTAACCCACGTTGTGGCTTAACCTAACCCACGTTGTGGCTTAACCTAACCCACGTTGTGGCTTAACCTAACCCACGTTGTGGCTTAACCTAACCCACGTTGTGGCTTAACCTAACCCACGTTGTGCCTTAACCTAACCCACGTTGTGCCTTAACCTAACCCACGTTGTGCCTTAACCTAACCCACGTTGTGCCTTAACCTAACCCACGTTGTGCCTTAACCTAACCCACGTTGTGGCTTAACCTAACCCACGTTGTGGCTTAACCTAACCCACGTTGTGCCTTAACCTAACCCACGTTGTGCCTTAACCTAACCCACGTTGTGCCTTAACCTAACCCACGTTGTGCCTTAACCTAACCCACGTTGTGCCTTACCCTGCTCTGTAATTGGCATATGACACGTTACATTAATGTATTGTTGTCCAACCGCAACCGGCTCAGAATGTTGTGTACACAGCTATGTGTCATCTCCCCATAACAGCTGCATTGCAGTGTGGTACGCCATAGAGACGTGTGGGAGTAATGGACGCAGTGGATGGCGATCAGCATGAGCCGTCTGTTCATGTAGTGGCGCGTGTATGCAGACGTAGTAGTCTCTTCTCACACAATGTGATAGCACGGTGCCCCGCGTTCCACATCTGCGACATGCTACAGAGGCCGGTTGACAGTTGGTCGCGCAATGGAGATCGCATATGTACGGGGGCACCTTCCACGTGCCCTCTAGTCGGGCACATTTTGTTGCGTGGATGTGAGCGAATGTAGTGTGTCTTGACACCTGACAGGCAGGCATGCAATAATAGTTGACTTTGCAAACGGGGATGGACGTGTACGTTTACTGGTGACGTTACGCAAATGAACAACTGGTAACCCGTTGTGGTGCGGTTGATCTTGCTGGAGGTACATCTGTGAGGGCAACGATCGGTACAGCTACGAAGCGGTCCCCACCATACCAACGAACGTGAATGTGAATCTGGGTGTGAAGCGATACGCGGCTGTGGGTGGGTGGGACTGTCCCCGGCCGGTGAGGGGGGGCCGCCCGGCGTGCTGGCCGCGCGGTGCGTGGGCGCACGCGCTACAGCCGGCTGGTGGGGGCGCCCAGTGGCAGGCGCGCCGGCCGACGGACGCGGCAGGCGGCGCAGCTGCGCGCCGGGGCACCCTGCGCGCGGCGCCGTGCAGCCAAAGTGGGTCCTCGCGGACCCGGTGCGAAGCGCGGTGGACATCTGCAGTGTGCTGGTCCGATTGAGGACTGTGTGCGTTGAGGATGCGCCGCCGCCCGGCACTCGGCGCCGCGACGCCGTCTGCTGCTCGGTCGCCCCAGCGGTTCTCGCTGGTGGTTTGTATCGCAGTTGTGCGGACGTGTTGGCACGTGCGCTGTGCTGGGAGAGTTCGCTTCGGCACCCACGTGGGGCCTTTGCCCTTCTGTGGCGCTGGCGTTGGAGCTGCCGGTCACCGTAGGTGGCGCGTGTTGTCTCCCGCCGGCAATGCCACGACAGCACGCTCCCGGGCCTCTGTCGGCAGCGGCAAGCTCAGTTGGGAGCACGGGTGGTCGCACCTAAAGCGTCTACTCGCCTAACTCCGGGCGATTGCGCCTCTCTCGAACCCGACCAAGTACTTAGGACGGCGCTGCGCGCCGCCGGGACCTGAGAGGGTTTCGAGGTGTATTGTGCAGGGGAGCCCAGCCTCCTCCTGTTTGCAGAATAATTGAGCGGACGCTTGCGTGTTCGCGCGGGCCCCCGGGACACACTCCCGGGCGGCCGGCTGCTCAGCTCTAGTTGACGCAGCTCCCTGGTTGATCCTGCCAGTAGTCATATGCTTGTCTCAAAGATTAAGCCATGCATGTCTCAGTACAAGCCGCATTAAGGTGAAACCGCGAATGGCTCATTAAATCAGTTATGGTTCCTTAGATCGTACCCACGTTACTTGGATAACTGTGGTAATTCTAGAGCTAATACATGCAAACAGAGTCCCGACCAGAGATGGAAGGGACGCTTTTATTAGATCAAAACCAATCGGTCGGCTCGTCCGGTCCGTTTGCCTTGGTGACTCTGAATAACTTTGGGCTGATCGCACGGTCCTCGTACCGGCGACGCATCTTTCAAATGTCTGCCTTATCAACTGTCGATGGTAGGTTCTGCGCCTACCATGGTTGTAACGGGTAACGGGGAATCAGGGTTCGATTCCGGAGAGGGAGCCTGAGAAACGGCTACCACATCCAAGGAAGGCAGCAGGCGCGCAAATTACCCACTCCCGGCACGGGGAGGTAGTGACGAAAAATAACGATACGGGACTCATCCGAGGCCCCGTAATCGGAATGAGTACACTTTAAATCCTTTAACGAGTATCTATTGGAGGGCAAGTCTGGTGCCAGCAGCCGCGGTAATTCCAGCTCCAATAGCGTATATTAAAGTTGTTGCGGTTAAAAAGCTCGTAGTTGGATTTGTGTCCCACGCTGTTGGTTCACCGCCCGTCGGTGTTTAACTGGCATGTATCGTGGGACGTCCTGCCGGTGGGGCGAGCCGAAGGCGTGCGACCGCCTCGTGCGTGTTCGTGCGTCCCGAGGCGGACCCCGTTGAAATCCTACCAAGGTGCTCTTTATTGAGTGTCTGGGTGGGCCGGCACGTTTACTTTGAACAAATTAGAGTGCTTAAAGCAGGCAAGCCCGCCTGAATACTGTGTGCATGGAATAATGGAATAGGACCTCGGTTCTATTTTGTTGGTTTTCGGAACCCGAGGTAATGATTAATAGGGACAGGCGGGGGCATTCGTATTGCGACGTTAGAGGTGAAATTCTTGGATCGTCGCAAGACGAACAGAAGCGAAAGCATTTGCCAAGTATGTTTTCATTAATCAAGAACGAAAGTTAGAGGTTCGAAGGCGATCAGATACCGCCCTAGTTCTAACCATAAACGATGCCAGCCAGCGATCCGCCGCAGTTCCTCCGATGACTCGGCGGGCAGCCTCCGGGAAACCAAAGCTTTTGGGTTCCGGGGGAAGTATGGTTGCAAAGCTGAAACTTAAAGGAATTGACGGAAGGGCACCACCAGGAGTGGAGCCTGCGGCTTAATTTGACTCAACACGGGAAACCTCACCAGGCCCGGACACCGGAAGGATTGACAGATTGATAGCTCTTTCTTGATTCGGTGGGTGGTGGTGCATGGCCGTTCTTAGTTGGTGGAGCGATTTGTCTGGTTAATTCCGATAACGAACGAGACTCTAGCCTGCTAACTAGTCGCGTGACATCCTTCGTGCTGTCAGCGATTACTTTTCTTCTTAGAGGGACAGGCGGCTTCTAGCCGCACGAGATTGAGCAATAACAGGTCTGTGATGCCCTTAGATGTTCTGGGCCGCACGCGCGCTACACTGAAGGAATCAGCGTGTCTTCCTAGGCCGAAAGGTCGGGGTAACCCGCTGAACCTCCTTCGTGCTAGGGATTGGGGCTTGCAATTGTTCCCCATGAACGAGGAATTCCCAGTAAGCGCGAGTCATAAGCTCGCGTTGATTACGTCCCTGCCCTTTGTACACACCGCCCGTCGCTACTACCGATTGAATGATTTAGTGAGGTCTTCGGACTGGTACGCGGCATCGACTCTGTCGTTGCCGATGCTACCGGAAAGATGACCAAACTTGATCATTTAGAGGAAGTAAAAGTCGTAACAAGGTTTCCGTAGGTGAACCTGCGGAAGGATCATTACCGACTAGACTGCATGTCTTTCGATGTGCGTGTCGTGTCGCGCAACACGCTACCTGTACGGCAGCAGCCGTGCGCCGCGTGCGGAACCACGCGTGCCTCTCAAAACTAACGGAAATGTTGTGTGGTACGAGCGCTGAAGCTCTGGAGCGGCTGGCCTGCGGCACCTGGCGCCTCGCGCCGGTTTTGAATGACTTTCGCCCGAGTGCCTGTCCGCTCCGGTGTGGAGCCGTACGACGCCCATCGGCCGTGAGGCCGTTGGACACAGGAATGCTGGAACAGGGGCCGTCAAACGCCTCAGTCCCGCCTATGCAACTGTCTTGAAAGAGACAGTGGAAACTAAATGAAAAAGATCACCCAGGACGGTGGATCACTCGGCTCGTGGGTCGATGAAGAACGCAGCAAATTGCGCGTCGACATGTGAACTGCAGGACACATGAACATCGACGTTTCGAACGCACATTGCGGTCCATGGATTCCGTTCCCGGGCCACGTCTGGCTGAGGGTCGGCTACGTATACTGAAGCGCGCGGCGTTTGTCCCGCTTCGGAGACCTGGGAGTGTCGTGGCCGCCTGTGGGGCCGGCCGCGTCTCCTCAAACGTGCGATGCGCGCCCGTCGCCTGGCGGTTCGCATACCGGTACTTTCTCGGTAGCGTGCACAGCCGGCTGGCGGTGTGGCGTGCGACACCTCGTACAACGACCTCAGAGCAGGCGAGACTACCCGCTGAATTTAAGCATATTACTAAGCGGAGGAAAAGAAACTAACAAGGATTCCCCCAGTAGCGGCGAGCGAACAGGGAAGAGTCCAGCACCGAACCCCGCAGGCTGCCGCCTGTCGTGGCATGTGGTGTTTGGGAGGGTCCACTACCCCGACGCCTCGCGCCGAGCCCAAGTCCAACTTGAATGAGGCCACGGCCCGTAGAGGGTGCCAGGCCCGTAGCGGCCGGTGCGAGCGTCGGCGGGACCTCTCCTTCGAGTCGGGTTGCTTGAGAGTGCAGCTCCAAGTGGGTGGTAAACTCCATCTGAGACTAAATATGACCACGAGACCGATAGCGAACAAGTACCGTGAGGGAAAGTTGAAAAGAACTTTGAAGAGAGAGTTCAAAAGTACGTGAAACCGTTCTGGGGTAAACGTGAGAAGTCCGAAAGGTCGAACGGGTGAGATTCACGCCCATCCGGCCACTGGCTCCCGCCCTCGGCAGATGGGGCCGGCCGCCCGCGCGGAGCAATCCGCGGCGGGGTCGTGTCCGGTTGCCTTTCCACTCGCCGCGGGGTGGGGCCGTTCCGGTGTGCGGTGGGCCGCACTTCTCCCCTAGTAGGACGTCGCGACCCGCTGGGTGCCGGCCTACGGCCCGGGTGCGCAGCCTGTCCTTCCGCGGGCCTCGGTTCGCGTCTGTTGGGCAGAGCCCCGGTGTCCTGGCTGGCTGCTCGGCGGTATATCTGGAGGAGTCGATTCGCCCCTTTGGGCGCTCGGGCTCCCGGCAAGCGCGCGCGGTTCTTCCCGGATGACGGACCTACCTGGCCCGGCCCCGGACCCGCGCCGCTGTTGGCTCGGGATGCTCTCGGGCGGAATAATCGCTCCCGTCAGCGGCGCTTCAGCTTTGGACAATTTCACGACCCGTCTTGAAACACGGACCAAGGAGTCTAACATGTGCGCGAGTCATTGGGCTGTACGAAACCTAAAGGCGTAATGAAAGTGAAGGTCTCGCCTTGCGCGGGCCGAGGGAGGATGGGGCTTCCCCGCCCTTCACGGGGCGGCGGCCTCCGCACTCCCGGGGCGTCTCGTCCTCATTGCGAGGTGAGGCGCACCTAGAGCGTACACGTTGGGACCCGAAAGATGGTGAACTATGCCTGGCCAGGACGAAGTCAGGGGAAACCCTGATGGAGGTCCGTAGCGATTCTGACGTGCAAATCGATCGTCGGAGCTGGGTATAGGGGCGAAAGACTAATCGAACCATCTAGTAGCTGGTTCCCTCCGAAGTTTCCCTCAGGATAGCTGGTGCTCGTACGAGTCTCATCCGGTAAAGCGAATGATTAGAGGCCTTGGGGCCGAAACGACCTCAACCTATTCTCAAACTTTAAATGGGTGAGATCTCCGG
>NW_026046914.1:0-94478 GCF_023864275.1 Schistocerca cancellata
ACACCAGTAGCAGCCGACTGCGCGTAAAGAATGGGAATGTGCAGTGGGATTTTTGTGAACTCGGCGCAAGGCAGATCTTTCCGACATAGGTTTGAGAATCTTAAGGGAGGACTTGTACTGTTTCTAATTCAGTGTAGCGGTGGGAGAGGGTGCTTCTTGCGCGTAACAGTACGCTTGCCAATTGTGGCTGCTAATCGTTCGCTCGTATCTGCCTTGACACATTCGCTGGCTGTGAATTATTCCACTTGCATGGCAGTGTGGACATGTTGGTGTGTTAAAAATTCTGGAGGCGCTGGGTATCGATCCCAGTACCTCTCGCATGCTAAGCGAGCGCTCTATCATCTGAGCTACGCCCCTGATGACAAATAGTGCTACATACAACCATATCAATACCACAGACCCTTGCACTCTCATTATTCCGCAGACAAACACTACTCTCAATGTGGCCGCGAGGGTGTCTTTCAGGTTTTCTGCATTCTGTATCGAATCGTAGTTGGCCAAAATTAAAGTGGCACGCACAACGTCGAAAATAGCGTTCGGCCACCACTCTGAGTAAGACGGACGTGTTGTCCACTCTCTAGACTTCATTGAGGTTAGGCCGTTATACCTAAGACAGATTTGCAGTCGATGACACCTCGACAACAGCCGGTCCTCACATTTACGTCTAGCGCTCCTTACGTCAGTATACATCATATGAGTCTGTGACGCTGGCTTTGCAACATCTTGCGTGTCTTTAGGCTCGCCGCGACCAACACTTACCATGCCACTGTCCACAAAACATGGAGGCGCCGGGGCTTGAACCCGGGACCTTTCACATGCAAAGCGAACGCTCTACCAACTGAGCTACGCCCCCAAGCGCAACAGAGCTGCGCTGTTTTCCTTTCTTTGCTACTCTGAAGTGCACGGACCTGATGGTTGGTTGGTTTGTAGGGGTGAAGGGACCAGTGTACAAAGGCGTGGTCACGTTCATATACACATGAGTTCCAAGTAGTTTCGATGTTCTGGTGTTACGACTACAAATTCCGTCTGTATTTAACGTCTTAAATTGAAAGGACTGTCGACTGATGACCACAGCAGTTGAGACCCATAGTGCTCAGAGCCATTTCTCGAAAGGACAGTCACAAATTGCTCCGTTTTCACTCCTTGTCGGCAATCACACCGCGCCTCAGGTAACAAGCACATCTGAAGCCCCATTGTGCACTCGACTGTTCATGCCAACTCACTGCCTCGCACTTTACTACTGTGTACCACTCTTGTCGTCCAACTGCAAAAGACTGGGCCACAACACGTTTCCGCGTCTCCATTGCACTGCGCAAAACTACGAAACGCTCCCCAAACATGGCACTCACCAATGCAGACGACTTTTCCGACTTTACACGACGCTCACGCAACGCTCACGCTAGTGACAGCCTTATTTAGAGCTTGACGTCGCGCCCAAGCGAGTGAGCACATTTCGCCTACGGCTTAGGCCGCCCACCTAGTGTGGCTGCTCGGTGTCTGCAGGCAGCGAGGGGCTGCAACCTTCCCGTGTTCGCACATCTGAAGCCCCATTGTGCACTCGACTGTTCATGCCAACTCACTGCCTCGCACTTTACTACTGTGTACCACTCTTGTCGTCCAACTGCAAAAGACTGGGCCACAACACGTTTTCCGCGTCTCCATTGCACTGCGCAAACTACGAAACGCTCCCCAAACATGGCACTCACCAATGCAGACGACTTTTCCGACTTTACACGACGCTCACGCAACGCTCACGCTAGTGACAGCTTATTTAGAGCTTGACGTCGCGCCCAAGCGAGTGAGCACATTTCGCCTACGGCTTAGGCCGCCCAACTAGTGTGGCTGCTCGGTGTCTGCAGGCAGCGAGGGGCTGCAACCTTCCGTGTTCGCGCCTATGTCACCTCTGCTTGCTTGTCAGAGACAGAGTATCGCAAAACATACAACTCACTCCATGAATTGATTGCTACGGCATCTGTCATCAGCAGTCACAACTAGCAACACCAGTAGCAGCCGACTGCACGTAAAGAATGGGAATGTGCAGTGGGATTTTTGTGAACTCGCGCAAGGCAGATCTTTCCGACATAGGTTTGAGAATCTTAAGGGAGGACTTGTACTGTTTCTAAATTCAGTGTAGCGGTGGGAGGAGGGTGCTTCTTGCGCGTAACAGTACGCTTGCCAATTGTGGCTGCTAATCGTTCGCTCGTATCTGCCTTGACACATTCGCTGGCTGTGAATTATTCCACTTGCATGGCAGTGTGGACATGTTGGTGTGTTAAAAATTCTGGAGGCGCTGGGTATCGATCCCAGTACCTCTCGCATGCTAAGCGAGCGCTCTACCATCTGAGCTACGCCCCTGATGACAAATAGTGCTACATACAACCATATCAATACCACAGACCCTTGCACTCTCATTATTCCGCAGACAAACACTACTCTCAATGTGGCCGCGAGGGTGTCTTTCAGGTTTTCTGCATTCTGTATCGAATCGTAGTTGGCCAAAATTAAAGTGGCACGCACAACGTCGAAAATAGCGTTCGGCCACCACTCTGAGTAAGACGGACGTGTTGTCCACTCTCTAGACTTCATTGAGGTTAGGCCGTTATACCTAAGGACAGATTTGCAGTCGATGGACACCTCGACAACAGCCGGTCCTCACATTTACGTCTAGCGCTCCTTACGTCAGTATACATCATATGAGTCTGTGACGCTGGCTTTGCAACATCTTGCGTGTCTTTAGGCTCGCCGCGACCAACACTTACCATGCACTGTCCACAAAACATGGAGGCGCCGGGGCTTGAACCCGGGACCTTTCACATGCAAAGCGAACGCTCTACCAACTGAGCTACGCCCCCAAGCGCAACAGAGCTGCGCTGTTTTCCTTTCTTTGCTACTCTGAAGTGCACGGACCTGATGGTTGGTTGGTCTGTAGGGGTGAAGGGACCAGTGTACAAAGGCGTGGTCACGTTCATATACACATGAGTTCCAAGTAGTTTCGATGTTCTGGTGTTACGACTACAAATTCCGTCTGTATTTAACGTCTTAAATTGAAAGGACTGTCGACTGATGACCACAGCAGTTGAGACCCATAGTGCTCAGAGCCATTTCTCGAAAGGACAGTCACAAATTGCTCCGTTTTCACTCCTTGTCGGCAATCACACCGCGCCTCAGGTAACAAGCACATCTGAAGCCCCATTGTGCACTCGACTGTTCATGCCAACTCACTGCCTCGCACTTTACTACTGTGTACCACTCTTGTCGTCCAACTGCAAAAGACTGGGCCCACAACACGTTTCCGCGTCTCCATTGCACTGCGCAAACTACGAAACGCTCCCCAAACATGGCACTCACCAATGCAGACGACTTTTCCGACTTTACACGACGCTCACGCAACGCTCACGCTAGTGACAGCCTTATTTAGAGCTTGACGTCGCGCCCAAGCGAGTGAGCACATTTCGCCTACGGCTTAGGCCGCCCACCTAGTGTGGCTGCTCGGTGTCTGCAGGCAGCGAGGGGCTGCAACCTTCCCGTGTTCGCACATCTGAAGCCCCATTGTGCACTCGACTGTTCATGCCAACTCACTGCCTCGCACTTTACTACTGTGTACCACTCTTGTCGTCCAACTGCAAAAGACTGGGCCACAACACGTTTCCGCGTCTCCATTGCACTGCGCAAACTACGAAACGCTCCCCAAACATGGCACTCACCAATGCAGACGACTTTTCCGACTTTACACGACGCTCACGCAACGCTCACGCTAGTGACAGCCTTATTTAGAGCTTGACGTCGCGCCCAAGCGAGTGAGCACATTTCGCCTACGGCTTAGGCCGCCCAACTAGTGTGGCTGCTCGGTGTCTGCAGGCAGCGAGGGGCTGCAACCTTCCCGTGTTCGCGCCTATGTCACCTCTGCTTGCTTGTCAGAGACAGAGTATCGCAAAACATACAACTCACTCCATGAATTGATTGCTACGGCATCTGTCATCAGCAGTCACAACTAGCAACACCAGTAGCAGCCGACTGCACGTAAAGAATGGGAATGTGCAGTGGGATTTTTGTGAACTCGGCGCAAGGCAGATCTTTCCGACATAGGTTTGAGAATCTTAAGGGAGGACTTGTACTGTTTCTAAATTCAGTGTTAGCGGTGGGAGGAGGGTGCTTCTTGCGCGTAACAGTACGCTTGCCAATTGTGGCTGCTAATCGTTCGCTCGTATCTGCCTTGACACATTCGCTGGCTGTGAATTATTCCACTTGCATGGCAGTGTGGACATGTTGGTGTGTTAAAAATTCTGGAGGCGCTGGGTATCGATCCCAGTACCTCTCGCATGCTAAGCGAGCGCTCTACCATCTGAGCTACGCCCCCTGATGACAAATAGTGCTACATACAACCATATCAATACCACAGACCCTTGCACTCTCATTATTCCGCAGACAAACACTACTCTCAATGTGGCCGCGAGGGTGTCTTTCAGGTTTTCTGCATTCTGTATCGAATCGTAGTTGGCCAAAATTAAAGTGGCACGCACAACGTCGAAAATAGCGTTCGGCCACCACTCTGAGTAAGACGGACGTGTTGTCCACTCTCTAGACTTCATTGAGGTTAGGCCGTTATACCTAAGACAGATTTGCAGTCGATGACACCTCGACAACAGCCGGTCCTCACATTTACGTCTAGCGCTCCTTACGTCAGTATACATCATATGAGTCTGTGACGCTGGCTTTGCAACATCTTGCGTGTCTTTAGGCTCGCCGCGACCAACACTTACCATGCACTGTCCACAAACATGGAGGCGCCGGGGCTTGAACCCGGGACCTTTCACATGCAAAGCGAACGCTCTACCATCTGAGCTACGCCCCCAAGCGCAACAGAGCTGCGCTGTTTTCCTTTCTTTGCTACTCTGAAGTGCACGGACCTGATGGTTGGTTGGTTTGTAGGGGTGAAGGGACCAGTGTACAAAGGCGTGGTCACGTTCATATACACATGAGTTCCAAGTAGGTTTCGATGTTCTGGTGTTACGACTACAAAATTCCGTCTGTATTTAACGTCTTAAATTGAAAGGACTGTCGACTGATGACCACAGCAGTTGAGACCCATAGTGCTCAGAGCCATTTCTCGAAAGGACAGTCACAAATTGCTCCGTTTTCACTCCTTGTCGGCAATCACACCGCGCCTCAGGTAACAAGCACATCTGAAGCCCCATTGTGCACTCGACTGTTCATGCCAACTCACTGCCTCGCACTTTACTACTGTGTACCACTCTTGTCGTCCAACTGCAAAAGACTGGGCCACAACACGTTTCCGCGTCTCCATTGCACTGCGCAAACTACGAAACGCTCCCCAAACATGGCACTCACCAATGCAGACGACTTTTCCGACTTTACACGACGCTCACGCAACGCTCACGCTAGTGACAGCCTTATTTAGAGCTTGACGTCGCGCCCAAGCGAGGTGAGCACATTTCGCCTACGGCTTAGGGCCGCCCACCTAGTAGTGGCTGCTCGGTGTCTGCAGGCAGCGAGGGGCTGCAACCTTCCCGTGTTCGCACATCTGAAGCCCCATTGTGCACTCGACTGTTCATGCCAACTCACTGCCTCGCACTTTACTACTGTGTACCACTCTTGTCGTCCAACTGCAAAAGACTGGGCCACAACACGTTTCCGCGTCTCCATTGCACTGCGCAAACTACGAAACGCTCCCCAAACATGGCACTCACCAATGCAGACGACTTTTCCGACTTTACACGACGCTCACGCAACGCTCACGCTAGTGACAGCCTTATTTAGAGCTTGACGTCGCGCCCAAGCGAGTGAGCACATTTCGCCTACGGCTTAGGCCGCCCCAACTAGTGTGGCTGCTCGGTGTCTGCAGGCAGCGAGGGCTGCACCTTCCCGTGTTCGCGCCTATGTCACCTCTGCTTGCTTGTCAGAGACAGAGTATCGCAAAACATACAACTCACTCCATGAATTGATTGCTACGGCATCTGTCATCAGCAGTCACAACTAGCAACACCAGTAGCAGCCGACTGCACGTAAAGAATGGGAATGTGCAGTGGGATTTTTGTGAACTCGGCGCAAGGCAGATCTTTCCGACATAGGTTTGAGAATCTTAAGGGAGGACTTGTACTGTTTCTAAATTCAGTGTAGCGGTGGGAGGAGGGTGCTTCTTGCGCGTAACAGTACGCTTGCCAATTGTGGCTGCTAATCGTTCGCTCGTATCTGCCTTGACACATTCGCTGGCTGTGAATTATTCCACTTGCATGGCAGTGTGGACATGTTGGTGTGTTAAAAATTCTGGAGGCGCTGGGTATCGATCCCAGTACCTCTCGCATGCTAAGCGAGCGCTCTACCATCTGAGCTACGCCCCCTGATGACAAATAGTGCTACATACAACCATATCAATACCACAGACCCTTGCACTCTCATTATTCCGCAGACAAACACTACTCTCAATGTGGCCGCGAGGGTGTCTTTCAGGTTTTCTGCATTCTGTATCGAATCGTAGTTGGCCAAAATTAAAGTGGCACGCACAACGTCGAAAATAGCGTTCGGCCACCACTCTGAGTAAGACGGACGTGTTGTCCACTCTCTAGACTTCATTGAGGTTAGGCCGTTATACCTAAGACAGATTTGCAGTCGATGACACCTCGACAACAGCCGGTCCTCACATTTACGTCTAGCGCTCCTTACGTCAGTATACATCATATGAGTCTGTGACGCTGGCTTTGCAACATCTTGCGTGTCTTTAGGCTCGCCGCGACCAACACTTACCATGCACTGTCCAC
Organism: Schistocerca cancellata; assembly: GCF_023864275.1. Classification (NCBI taxonomy): domain Eukaryota; kingdom Metazoa; phylum Arthropoda; class Insecta; order Orthoptera; family Acrididae; genus Schistocerca; species Schistocerca cancellata. The sequence continues at coordinate 6,777 of NW_026046914.1, forward strand.
AAAACATGGAGGCGCCGGGGCTTGAACCCGGGACCTTTCACATGCAAAGCGAACGCTCTACCATCTGAGCTACGCCCCCAAGCGCAACAGAGCTGCGCTGTTTTCCTTTCTTTGCTACTCTGAAGTGCACGGACCTGATGGTTGGTTGGTTTGTAGGGGTGAAGGGACCAGTGTACAAAGGGCGTGGTCACGTTCATATACACATGAGTTCCAAGTAGTTTCGATGTTCTGGTGTTACGACTACAAATTCCGTCTGTATTTAACGTCTTAAATTGAAAGGACTGTCGACTGATGACCACAGCAGTTGAGACCCATAGTGCTCAGAGCCATTTCTCGAAAGGACAGTCACAAATTGCTCCGTTTTCACTCCTTGTCGGCAATCACACCGCGCCTCAGGTAACAAGCACATCTGAAGCCCCATTGTGCACTCGACTGTTCATGCCAACTCACTGCCTCGCACTTTACTACTGTGTACCACTCTTGTCGTCCAACTGCAAAAGACTGGGCCACAACACGTTTCCGCGTCTCCATTGCACTGCGCAAACTACGAAACGCTCCCCAAACATGGCACTCACCAATGCAGACGACTTTTCCGACTTTACACGACGCTCACGCAACGCTCACGCTAGTGACAGCCTTATTTAGAGCTTGACGTCGCGCCCAAGCGAGTGAGCACATTTCGCCTACGGCTTAGGCCGCCCAACTAGTGTGGCTGCTCGGTGTCTGCAGGCAGCGAGGGGCTGCAACCTTCCCGTGTTCGCGCCTATGTCACCTCTGCTTGCTTGTCAGAGACAGAGTATCGCAAAACATACAACTCACTCCATGAATTGATTGCTACGGCATCTGTCATCAGCAGTCACAACTAGCAACACCAGTAGCAGCCGACTGCACGTAAAGAATGGGAATGTGCAGTGGGATTTTTGTGAACTCGGCGCAAGGCAGATCTTTCCGACATAGGTTTGAGAATCTTAAGGGAGGACTTGTACTGTTTCTAAATTCAGTGTAGCGGTGGGAGGAGGGTGCTTCTTGCGCGTAACAGTACGCTTGCCAATTGTGGCTGCTAATCGTTCGCTCGTATCTGCCTTGACACATTCGCTGGCTGTGAATTATTCCACTTGCATGGCAGTGTGGACATGTTGGTGTGTTAAAAATTCTGGAGGCGCTGGGTATCGATCCCAGTACCTCTCGCATGCTAAGCGAGCGCTCTACCATCTGAGCTACGCCCCCTGATGACAAATAGTGCTACATACAACCATATCAATACCACAGACCCTTGCACTCTCATTATTCCGCAGACAAACACTACTCTCAATGTGGCCGCGAGGGTGTCTTTCAGGTTTTCTGCATTCTGTATCGAATCGTAGTTGGCCAAAATTAAAGTGGCACGCACAACGTCGAAAATAGCGTTCGGCCACCACTCTGAGTAAGACGGACGTGTTGTCCACTCTCTAGACTTCATTGAGGTTAGGCCGTTATACCTAAGACAGATTTGCAGTCGATGACACCTCGACAACAGCCGGTCCTCACATTTACGTCTAGCGCTCCTTACGTCAGTATACATCATATGAGTCTGTGACGCTGGCTTTGCAACATCTTGCGTGTCTTTAGGCTCGCCGCGACCAACACTTACCATGCACTGTCCACAAAACATGGAGGCGCCGGGGCTTGAACCCGGGACCTTTCACATGCAAAGCGAACGCTCTACCAACTGAGCTACGCCCCCAAGCGCAACAGAGCTGCGCTGTTTTCCTTTCTTTGCTACTCTGAAGTGCACGGACCTGATGGTTGGTTGGTTTGTAGGGGTGAAGGGACCAGTGTACAAAGGCGTGGTCACGTTCATATACACATGAGTTCCAAGTAGTTTCGATGTTCTGGTGTTACGACTACAAATTCCGTCTGTATTTAACGTCTTAAATTGAAAGGACTGTCGACTGATGACCACAGCAGTTGAGACCCATAGTGCTCAGAGCCATTTCTCGAAAGGACAGTCACAAATTGCTCCGTTTTCACTCCTTGTCGGCAATCACACCGCGCCTCAGGTAACAAGCACATCTGAAGCCCCATTGTGCACTCGACTGTTCATGCCAACTCACTGCCTCGCACTTTACTACTGTGTACCACTCTTGTCGTCCAACTGCAAAAGACTGGGCCACAACACGTTTCCGCGTCTCCATTGCACTGCGCAAACTACGAAACGCTCCCCAAACATGGCACTCACCAATGCAGACGACTTTTCCGACTTTACACGACGCTCACGCAACGCTCACGCTAGTGACAGCCTTATTTAGAGCTTGACGTCGCGCCCAAGCGAGTGAGCACATTTCGCCTACGGCTTAGGCCGCCCACCTAGTGTGGCTGCTCGGTGTCTGCAGGCAGCGAGGGGCTGCAACCTTCCCGTGTTCGCACATCTGAAGCCCCATTGTGCACTCGACTGTTCATGCCAACTCACTGCCTCGCACTTTACTACTGTGTACCACTCTTGTCGTCCAACTGCAAAAGACTGGGCCACAACACGTTTCCGCGTCTCCATTGCACTGCGCAAACTACGAAACGCTCCCCAAACATGGCACTCACCAATGCAGACGACTTTTCCGACTTTACACGACGCTCACGCAACGCTCACGCTAGTGACAGCCTTATTTAGAGCTTGACGTCGCGCCCAAGCGAGTGAGCACATTTCGCCTACGGCTTAGGCCGCCCAACTAGTGTGGCTGCTCGGTGTCTGCAGGCAGCGAGGGGCTGCAACCTTCCCGTGTTCGCGCCTATGTCACCTCTGCTTGCTTGTCAGAGACAGAGTATCGCAAAACATACAACTCACTCCATGAATTGATTGCTACGGCATCTGTCATCAGCAGTCACAACTAGCAACACCAGTAGCAGCCGACTGCACGTAAAGAATGGGAATGTGCAGTGGGATTTTTGTGAACTCGGCGCAAGGCAGATCTTTCCGACATAGGTTTGAGAATCTTAAGGGAGGACTTGTACTGTTTCTAAATTCAGTGTAGCGGTGGGAGGAGGGTGCTTCTTGCGCGTAACAGTACGCTTGCCAATTGTGGCTGCTAATCGTTCGCTCGTATCTGCCTTGACACATTCGCTGGCTGTGAATTATTCCACTTGCATGGCAGTGTGGACATGTTGGTGTGTTAAAAATTCTGGAGGCGCTGGGTATCGATCCCAGTACCTCTCGCATGCTAAGCGAGCGCTCTACCATCTGAGCTACGCCCCCTGATGACAAATAGTGCTACATACAACCATATCAATACCACAGACCCTTGCACTCTCATTATTCCGCAGACAAACACTACTCTCAATGTGGCCGCGAGGGTGTCTTTCAGGTTTTCTGCATTCTGTATCGAATCGTAGTTGGCCAAAATTAAAGTGGCACGCACAACGTCGAAAATAGCGTTCGGCCACCACTCTGAGTAAGACGGACGTGTTGTCCACTCTCTAGACTTCATTGAGGTTAGGCCGTTATACCTAAGACAGATTTGCAGTCGATGACACCTCGACAACAGCCGGTCCTCACATTTACGTCTAGCGCTCCTTACGTCAGTATACATCATATGAGTCTGTGACGCTGGCTTTGCAACATCTTGCGTGTCTTTAGGCTCGCCGCGACCAACACTTACCATGCACTGTCCACAAAACATGGAGGCGCCGGGGCTTGAACCCGGGACCTTTCACATGCAAAGCGAACGCTCTACCATCTGAGCTACGCCCCCAAGCGCAACAGAGCTGCGCTGTTTTCCTTTCTTTGCTACTCTGAAGTGCACGGACCTGATGGTTGGTTGGTTTGTAGGGGTGAAGGGACCAGTGTACAAAGGCGTGGTCACGTTCATATACACATGAGTTCCAAGTAGTTTCGATGTTCTGGTGTTACGACTACAAATTCCGTCTGTATTTAACGTCTTAAATTGAAAGGACTGTCGACTGATGACCACAGCAGTTGAGACCCATAGTGCTCAGAGCCATTTCTCGAAAGGACAGTCACAAATTGCTCCGTTTTCACTCCTTGTCGGCAATCACACCGCGCCTCAGGTAACAAGCACATCTGAAGCCCCATTGTGCACTCGACTGTTCATGCCAACTCACTGCCTCGCACTTTACTACTGTGTACCACTCTTGTCGTCCAACTGCAAAAGACTGGGCCACAACACGTTTCCGCGTCTCCATTGCACTGCGCAAACTACGAAACGCTCCCCAAACATGGCACTCACCAATGCAGACGACTTTTCCGACTTTACACGACGCTCACGCAACGCTCACGCTAGTGACAGCCTTATTTAGAGCTTGACGTCGCGCCCAAGCGAGTGAGCACATTTCGCCTACGGCTTAGGCCGCCCAACTAGTGTGGCTGCTCGGTGTCTGCAGGCAGCGAGGGGCTGCAACCTTCCCGTGTTCGCGCCTATGTCACCTCTGCTTGCTTGTCAGAGACAGAGTATCGCAAAACATACAACTCACTCCATGAATTGATTGCTACGGCATCTGTCATCAGCAGTCACAACTAGCAACACCAGTAGCAGCCGACTGCACGTAAAGAATGGGAATGTGCAGTGGGATTTTTGTGAACTCGGCGCAAGGCAGATCTTTCCGACATAGGTTTGAGAATCTTAAGGGAGGACTTGTACTGTTTCTAAATTCAGTGTAGCGGTGGGAGGAGGGTGCTTCTTGCGCGTAACAGTACGCTTGCCAATTGTGGCTGCTAATCGTTCGCTCGTATCTGCCTTGACACATTCGCTGGCTGTGAATTATTCCACTTGCATGGCAGTGTGGACATGTTGGTGTGTTAAAAATTCTGGAGGCGCTGGGTATCGATCCCAGTACCTCTCGCATGCTAAGCGAGCGCTCTACCATCTGAGCTACGCCCCCTGATGACAAATAGTGCTACATACAACCATATCAATACCACAGACCCTTGCACTCTCATTATTCCGCAGACAAACACTACTCTCAATGTGGCCGCGAGGGTGTCTTTCAGGTTTTCTGCATTCTGTATCGAATCGTAGTTGGCCAAAATTAAAGTGGCACGCACAACGTCGAAAATAGCGTTCGGCCACCACTCTGAGTAAGACGGACGTGTTGTCCACTCTCTAGACTTCATTGAGGTTAGGCCGTTATACCTAAGACAGATTTGCAGTCGATGACACCTCGACAACAGCCGGTCCTCACATTTACGTCTAGCGCTCCTTACGTCAGTATACATCATATGAGTCTGTGACGCTGGCTTTGCAACATCTTGCGTGTCTTTAGGCTCGCCGCGACCAACACTTACCATGCACTGTCCACAAAACATGGAGGCGCCGGGGCTTGAACCCGGGACCTTTCACATGCAAAGCGAACGCTCTACCAACTGAGCTACGCCCCCAAGCGCAACAGAGCTGCGCTGTTTTCCTTTCTTTGCTACTCTGAAGTGCACGGACCTGATGGTTGGTTGGTTTGTAGGGGTGAAGGGACCAGTGTACAAAGGCGTGGTCACGTTCATATACACATGAGTTCCAAGTAGTTTCGATGTTCTGGTGTTACGACTACAAATTCCGTCTGTATTTAACGTCTTAAATTGAAAGGACTGTCGACTGATGACCACAGCAGTTGAGACCCATAGTGCTCAGAGCCATTTCTCGAAAGGACAGTCACAAATTGCTCCGTTTTCACTCCTTGTCGGCAATCACACCGCGCCTCAGGTAACAAGCACATCTGAAGCCCCATTGTGCACTCGACTGTTCATGCCAACTCACTGCCTCGCACTTTACTACTGTGTACCACTCTTGTCGTCCAACTGCAAAAGACTGGGCCACAACACGTTTCCGCGTCTCCATTGCACTGCGCAAACTACGAAACGCTCCCCAAACATGGCACTCACCAATGCAGACGACTTTTCCGACTTTACACGACGCTCACGCAACGCTCACGCTAGTGACAGCCTTATTTAGAGCTTGACGTCGCGCCCAAGCGAGTGAGCACATTTCGCCTACGGCTTAGGCCGCCCACCTAGTGTGGCTGCTCGGTGTCTGCAGGCAGCGAGGGGCTGCAACCTTCCCGTGTTCGCACATCTGAAGCCCCATTGTGCACTCGACTGTTCATGCCAACTCACTGCCTCGCACTTTACTACTGTGTACCACTCTTGTCGTCCAACTGCAAAAGACTGGGCCACAACACGTTTCCGCGTCTCCATTGCACTGCGCAAACTACGAAACGCTCCCCAAACATGGCACTCACCAATGCAGACGACTTTTCCGACTTTACACGACGCTCACGCAACGCTCACGCTAGTGACAGCCTTATTTAGAGCTTGACGTCGCGCCCAAGCGAGTGAGCACATTTCGCCTACGGCTTAGGCCGCCCAACTAGTGTGGCTGCTCGGTGTCTGCAGGCAGCGAGGGGCTGCAACCTTCCCGTGTTCGCGCCTATGTCACCTCTGCTTGCTTGTCAGAGACAGAGTATCGCAAAACATACAACTCACTCCATGAATTGATTGCTACGGCATCTGTCATCAGCAGTCACAACTAGCAACACCAGTAGCAGCCGACTGCACGTAAAGAATGGGAATGTGCAGTGGGATTTTTGTGAACTCGGCGCAAGGCAGATCTTTCCGACATAGGTTTGAGAATCTTAAGGGAGGACTTGTACTGTTTCTAAATTCAGTGTAGCGGTGGGAGGAGGGTGCTTCTTGCGCGTAACAGTACGCTTGCCAATTGTGGCTGCTAATCGTTCGCTCGTATCTGCCTTGACACATTCGCTGGCTGTGAATTATTCCACTTGCATGGCAGTGTGGACATGTTGGTGTGTTAAAAATTCTGGAGGCGCTGGGTATCGATCCCAGTACCTCTCGCATGCTAAGCGAGCGCTCTACCATCTGAGCTACGCCCCCTGATGACAAATAGTGCTACATACAACCATATCAATACCACAGACCCTTGCACTCTCATTATTCCGCAGACAAACACTACTCTCAATGTGGCCGCGAGGGTGTCTTTCAGGTTTTCTGCATTCTGTATCGAATCGTAGTTGGCCAAAATTAAAGTGGCACGCACAACGTCGAAAATAGCGTTCGGCCACCACTCTGAGTAAGACGGACGTGTTGTCCACTCTCTAGACTTCATTGAGGTTAGGCCGTTATACCTAAGACAGATTTGCAGTCGATGACACCTCGACAACAGCCGGTCCTCACATTTACGTCTAGCGCTCCTTACGTCAGTATACATCATATGAGTCTGTGACGCTGGCTTTGCAACATCTTGCGTGTCTTTAGGCTCGCCGCGACCAACACTTACCATGCACTGTCCACAAAACATGGAGGCGCCGGGGCTTGAACCCGGGACCTTTCACATGCAAAGCGAACGCTCTACCATCTGAGCTACGCCCCCAAGCGCAACAGAGCTGCGCTGTTTTCCTTTCTTTGCTACTCTGAAGTGCACGGACCTGATGGTTGGTTGGTTTGTAGGGGTGAAGGGACCAGTGTACAAAGGCGTGGTCACGTTCATATACACATGAGTTCCAAGTAGTTTCGATGTTCTGGTGTTACGACTACAAATTCCGTCTGTATTTAACGTCTTAAATTGAAAGGACTGTCGACTGATGACCACAGCAGTTGAGACCCATAGTGCTCAGAGCCATTTCTCGAAAGGACAGTCACAAATTGCTCCGTTTTCACTCCTTGTCGGCAATCACACCGCGCCTCAGGTAACAAGCACATCTGAAGCCCCATTGTGCACTCGACTGTTCATGCCAACTCACTGCCTCGCACTTTACTACTGTGTACCACTCTTGTCGTCCAACTGCAAAAGACTGGGCCACAACACGTTTCCGCGTCTCCATTGCACTGCGCAAACTACGAAACGCTCCCCAAACATGGCACTCACCAATGCAGACGACTTTTCCGACTTTACACGACGCTCACGCAACGCTCACGCTAGTGACAGCCTTATTTAGAGCTTGACGTCGCGCCCAAGCGAGTGAGCACATTTCGCCTACGGCTTAGGCCGCCCACCTAGTGTGGCTGCTCGGTGTCTGCAGGCAGCGAGGGGCTGCAACCTTCCCGTGTTCGCGCCTATGTCACCTCTGCTTGCTTGTCAGAGACAGAGTATCGCAAAACATACAACTCACTCCATGAATTGATTGCTACGGCATCTGTCATCAGCAGTCACAACTAGCAACACCAGTAGCAGCCGACTGCGCGTAAAGAATGGGAATGTGCAGTGGGATTTTTGTGAACTCGGCGCAAGGCAGATCTTTCCGACATAGGTTTGAGAATCTTAAGGGAGGACTTGTACTGTTTCTAAATTCAGTGTAGCGGTGGGAGGAGGGTGCTTCTTGCGCGTAACAGTACGCTTGCCAATTGTGGCTGCTAATCGTTCGCTCGTATCTGCCTTGACACATTCGCTGGCTGTGAATTATTCCACTTGCATGGCAGTGTGGACATGTTGGTGTGTTAAAAATTCTGGAGGCGCTGGGTATCGATCCCAGTACCTCTCGCATGCTAAGCGAGCGCTCTATCATCTGAGCTACGCCCCCTGATGACAAATAGTGCTACATACAACCATATCAATACCACAGACCCTTGCACTCTCATTATTCCGCAGACAAACACTACTCTCAATGTGGCCGCGAGGGTGTCTTTCAGGTTTTCTGCATTCTGTATCGAATCGTAGTTGGCCAAAATTAAAGTGGCACGCACAACGTCGAAAATAGCGTTCGGCCACCACTCTGAGTAAGACGGACGTGTTGTCCACTCTCTAGACTTCATTGAGGTTAGGCCGTTATACCTAAGACAGATTTGCAGTCGATGACACCTCGACAACAGCCGGTCCTCACATTTACGTCTTGCTCTCCTTACGTCAGTATACATCATATGAGTCTGTGACGCTGGCTTTGCAACATCTTGCGTGTCTTTAGGCTCGCCGCGACCAACACTTACCATGCACTGTCCACAAAACATGGAGGCGCCGGGGCTTGAACCCGGGACCTTTCACATGCAAAGCGAACGCTCTACCAACTGAGCTACGCCCCCAAGCGCAACAGAGCTGCGCTGTTTTCCTTTCTTTGCTACTCTGAAGTGCACGGACCTGATGGTTGGTTGGTTTGTAGGGGTGAAGGGACCAGTGTACAAAGGCGTGGTCACGTTCATATACACATGAGTTCCAAGTAGTTTCGATGTTCTGGTGTTACGACTACAAATTCCGTCTGTATTTAACGTCTTAAATTGAAAGGACTGTCGACTGATGACCACAGCAGTTGAGACCCATAGTGCTCAGAGCCATTTCTCGAAAGGACAGTCACAAATTGCTCCGTTTTCACTCCTTGTCGGCAATCACACCGCGCCTCAGGTAACAAGCACATCTGAAGCCCCATTGTGCACTCGACTGTTCATGCCAACTCACTGCCTCGCACTTTACTACTGTGTACCACTCTTGTCGTCCAACTGCAAAAGACTGGGCCACAACACGTTTCCGCGTCTCCATTGCACTGCGCAAACTACGAAACGCTCCCCAAACATGGCACTCACCAATGCAGACGACTTTTCCGACTTTACACGACGCTCACGCAACGCTCACGCTAGTGACAGCCTTATTTAGAGCTTGACGTCGCGCCCAAGCGAGTGAGCACATTTCGCCTACGGCTTAGGCCGCCCACCTAGTGTGGCTGCTCGGTGTCTGCAGGCAGCGAGGGGCTGCAACCTTCCCGTGTTCGCACATCTGAAGCCCCATTGTGCACTCGACTGTTCATGCCAACTCACTGCCTCGCACTTTACTACTGTGTACCACTCTTGTCGTCCAACTGCAAAAGACTGGGCCACAACACGTTTCCGCGTCTCCATTGCACTGCGCAAACTACGAAACGCTCCCCAAACATGGCACTCACCAATGCAGACGACTTTTCCGACTTTACACGACGCTCACGCAACGCTCACGCTAGTGACAGCCTTATTTAGAGCTTGACGTCGCGCCCAAGCGAGTGAGCACATTTCGCCTACGGCTTAGGCCGCCCACCTAGTGTGGCTGCTCGGTGTCTGCAGGCAGCGAGGGGCTGCAACCTTCCCGTGTTCGCACATCTGAAGCCCCATTGTGCACTCGACTGTTCATGCCAACTCACTGCCTCGCACTTTACTACTGTGTACCACTCTTGTCGTCCAACTGCAAAAGACTGGGCCACAACACGTTTCCGCGTCTCCATTGCACTGCGCAAACTACGAAACGCTCCCCAAACATGGCACTCACCAATGCAGACGACTTTTCCGACTTTACACGACGCTCACGCAACGCTCACGCTAGTGACAGCCTTATTTAGAGCTTGACGTCGCGCCCAAGCGAGTGAGCACATTTCGCCTACGGCTTAGGCCGCCCACCTAGTGTGGCTGCTCGGTGTCTGCAGGCAGCGAGGGGCTGCAACCTTCCCGTGTTCGCGCCTATGTCACCTCTGCTTGCTTGTCAGAGACAGAGTATCGCAAAACATACAACTCACTCCATGAATTGATTGCTACGGCATCTGTCATCAGCAGTCACAACTAGCAACACCAGTAGCAGCCGACTGCGCGTAAAGAATGGGAATGTGCAGTGGGATTTTTGTGAACTCGGCGCAAGGCAGATCTTTCCGACATAGGTTTGAGAATCTTAAGGGAGGACTTGTACTGTTTCTAAATTCAGTGTAGCGGTGGGAGGAGGGTGCTTCTTGCGCGTAACAGTACGCTTGCCAATTGTGGCTGCTAATCGTTCGCTCGTATCTGCCTTGACACATTCGCTGGCTGTGAATTATTCCACTTGCATGGCAGTGTGGACATGTTGGTGTGTTAAAAATTCTGGAGGCGCTGGGTATCGATCCCAGTACCTCTCGCATGCTAAGCGAGCGCTCTATCATCTGAGCTACGCCCCCTGATGACAAATAGTGCTACATACAACCATATCAATACCACAGACCCTTGCACTCTCATTATTCCGCAGACAAACACTACTCTCAATGTGGCCGCGAGGGTGTCTTTCAGGTTTTCTGCATTCTGTATCGAATCGTAGTTGGCCAAAATTAAAGTGGCACGCACAACGTCGAAAATAGCGTTCGGCCACCACTCTGAGTAAGACGGACGTGTTGTCCACTCTCTAGACTTCATTGAGGTTAGGCCGTTATACCTAAGACAGATTTGCAGTCGATGACACCTCGACAACAGCCGGTCCTCACATTTACGTCTTGCTCTCCTTACGTCAGTATACATCATATGAGTCTGTGACGCTGGCTTTGCAACATCTTGCGTGTCTTTAGGCTCGCCGCGACCAACACTTACCATGCACTGTCCACAAAACATGGAGGCGCCGGGGCTTGAACCCGGGACCTTTCACATGCAAAGCGAACGCTCTACCAACTGAGCTACGCCCCCAAGCGCAACAGAGCTGCGCTGTTTTCCTTTCTTTGCTACTCTGAAGTGCACGGACCTGATGGTTGGTTGGTTTGTAGGGGTGAAGGGACCAGTGTACAAAGGCGTGGTCACGTTCATATACACATGAGTTCCAAGTAGTTTCGATGTTCTGGTGTTACGACTACAAATTCCGTCTGTATTTAACGTCTTAAATTGAAAGGACTGTCGACTGATGACCACAGCAGTTGAGACCCATAGTGCTCAGAGCCATTTCTCGAAAGGACAGTCACAAATTGCTCCGTTTTCACTCCTTGTCGGCAATCACACCGCGCCTCAGGTAACAAGCACATCTGAAGCCCCATTGTGCACTCGACTGTTCATGCCAACTCACTGCCTCGCACTTTACTACTGTGTACCACTCTTGTCGTCCAACTGCAAAAGACTGGGCCACAACACGTTTCCGCGTCTCCATTGCACTGCGCAAACTACGAAACGCTCCCCAAACATGGCACTCACCAATGCAGACGACTTTTCCGACTTTACACGACGCTCACGCAACGCTCACGCTAGTGACAGCCTTATTTAGAGCTTGACGTCGCGCCCAAGCGAGTGAGCACATTTCGCCTACGGCTTAGGCCGCCCACCTAGTGTGGCTGCTCGGTGTCTGCAGGCAGCGAGGGGCTGCAACCTTCCCGTGTTCGCACATCTGAAGCCCCATTGTGCACTCGACTGTTCATGCCAACTCACTGCCTCGCACTTTACTACTGTGTACCACTCTTGTCGTCCAACTGCAAAAGACTGGGCCACAACACGTTTCCGCGTCTCCATTGCACTGCGCAAACTACGAAACGCTCCCCAAACATGGCACTCACCAATGCAGACGACTTTTCCGACTTTACACGACGCTCACGCAACGCTCACGCTAGTGACAGCCTTATTTAGAGCTTGACGTCGCGCCCAAGCGAGTGAGCACATTTCGCCTACGGCTTAGGCCGCCCACCTAGTGTGGCTGCTCGGTGTCTGCAGGCAGCGAGGGGCTGCAACCTTCCCGTGTTCGCACATCTGAAGCCCCATTGTGCACTCGACTGTTCATGCCAACTCACTGCCTCGCACTTTACTACTGTGTACCACTCTTGTCGTCCAACTGCAAAAGACTGGGCCACAACACGTTTCCGCGTCTCCATTGCACTGCGCAAACTACGAAACGCTCCCCAAACATGGCACTCACCAATGCAGACGACTTTTCCGACTTTACACGACGCTCACGCAACGCTCACGCTAGTGACAGCCTTATTTAGAGCTTGACGTCGCGCCCAAGCGAGTGAGCACATTTCGCCTACGGCTTAGGCCGCCCACCTAGTGTGGCTGCTCGGTGTCTGCAGGCAGCGAGGGGCTGCAACCTTCCCGTGTTCGCACATCTGAAGCCCCATTGTGCACTCGACTGTTCATGCCAACTCACTGCCTCGCACTTTACTACTGTGTACCACTCTTGTCGTCCAACTGCAAAAGACTGGGCCACAACACGTTTCCGCGTCTCCATTGCACTGCGCAAACTACGAAACGCTCCCCAAACATGGCACTCACCAATGCAGACGACTTTTCCGACTTTACACGACGCTCACGCAACGCTCACGCTAGTGACAGCCTTATTTAGAGCTTGACGTCGCGCCCAAGCGAGTGAGCACATTTCGCCTACGGCTTAGGCCGCCCACCTAGTGTGGCTGCTCGGTGTCTGCAGGCAGCGAGGGGCTGCAACCTTCCCGTGTTCGCACATCTGAAGCCCCATTGTGCACTCGACTGTTCATGCCAACTCACTGCCTCGCACTTTACTACTGTGTACCACTCTTGTCGTCCAACTGCAAAAGACTGGGCCACAACACGTTTCCGCGTCTCCATTGCACTGCGCAAACTACGAAACGCTCCCCAAACATGGCACTCACCAATGCAGACGACTTTTCCGACTTTACACGACGCTCACGCAACGCTCACGCTAGTGACAGCCTTATTTAGAGCTTGACGTCGCGCCCAAGCGAGTGAGCACATTTCGCCTACGGCTTAGGCCGCCCACCTAGTGTGGCTGCTCGGTGTCTGCAGGCAGCGAGGGGCTGCAACCTTCCCGTGTTCGCGCCTATGTCACCTCTGCTTGCTTGTCAGAGACAGAGTATCGCAAAACATACAACTCACTCCATGAATTGATTGCTACGGCATCTGTCATCAGCAGTCACAACTAGCAACACCAGTAGCAGCCGACTGCGCGTAAAGAATGGGAATGTGCAGTGGGATTTTTGTGAACTCGGCGCAAGGCAGATCTTTCCGACATAGGTTTGAGAATCTTAAGGGAGAACTTGTACTGTTTCTAAATTCAGTGTAGCGGTGGGAGGAGGGTGCTTCTTGCGCGTAACAGTACGCTTGCCAATTGTGGCTGCTAATCGTTCGCTCGTATCTGCCTTGACACATTCGCTGGCTGTGAATTATTCCACTTGCATGGCAGTGTGGACATGTTGGTGTGTTAAAAATTCTGGAGGCGCTGGGTATCGATCCCAGTACCTCTCGCATGCTAAGCGAGCGCTCTATCATCTGAGCTACGCCCCCTGATGACAAATAGTGCTACATACAACCATATCAATACCACAGACCCTTGCACTCTCATTATTCCGCAGACAAACACTACTCTCAATGTGGCCGCGAGGGTGTCTTTCAGGTTTTCTGCATTCTGTATCGAATCGTAGTTGGCCAAAATTAAAGTGGCACGCACAACGTCGAAAATAGCGTTCGGCCACCACTCTGAGTAAGACGGACGTGTTGTCCACTCTCTAGACTTCATTGAGGTTAGGCCGTTATACCTAAGACAGATTTGCAGTCGATGACACCTCGACAACAGCCGGTCCTCACATTTACGTCTTGCTCTCCTTACGTCAGTATACATCATATGAGTCTGTGACGCTGGCTTTGCAACATCTTGCGTGTCTTTAGGCTCGCCGCGACCAACACTTACCATGCACTGTCCACAAAACATGGAGGCGCCGGGGCTTGAACCCGGGACCTTTCACATGCAAAGCGAACGCTCTACCAACTGAGCTACGCCCCCAAGCGCAACAGAGCTGCGCTGTTTTCCTTTCTTTGCTACTCTGAAGTGCACGGACCTGATGGTTGGTTGGTTTGTAGGGGTGAAGGGACCAGTGTACAAAGGCGTGGTCACGTTCATATACACATGAGTTCCAAGTAGTTTCGATGTTCTGGTGTTACGACTACAAATTCCGTCTGTATTTAACGTCTTAAATTGAAAGGACTGTCGACTGATGACCACAGCAGTTGAGACCCATAGTGCTCAGAGCCATTTCTCGAAAGGACAGTCACAAATTGCTCCGTTTTCACTCCTTGTCGGCAATCACACCGCGCCTCAGGTAACAAGCACATCTGAAGCCCCATTGTGCACTCGACTGTTCATGCCAACTCACTGCCTCGCACTTTACTACTGTGTACCACTCTTGTCGTCCAACTGCAAAAGACTGGGCCACAACACGTTTCCGCGTCTCCATTGCACTGCGCAAACTACGAAACGCTCCCCAAACATGGCACTCACCAATGCAGACGACTTTTCCGACTTTACACGACGCTCACGCAACGCTCACGCTAGTGACAGCCTTATTTAGAGCTTGACGTCGCGCCCAAGCGAGTGAGCACATTTCGCCTACGGCTTAGGCCGCCCACCTAGTGTGGCTGCTCGGTGTCTGCAGGCAGCGAGGGGCTGCAACCTTCCCGTGTTCGCACATCTGAAGCCCCATTGTGCACTCGACTGTTCATGCCAACTCACTGCCTCGCACTTTACTACTGTGTACCACTCTTGTCGTCCAACTGCAAAAGACTGGGCCACAACACGTTTCCGCGTCTCCATTGCACTGCGCAAACTACGAAACGCTCCCCAAACATGGCACTCACCAATGCAGACGACTTTTCCGACTTTACACGACGCTCACGCAACGCTCACGCTAGTGACAGCCTTATTTAGAGCTTGACGTCGCGCCCAAGCGAGTGAGCACATTTCGCCTACGGCTTAGGCCGCCCACCTAGTGTGGCTGCTCGGTGTCTGCAGGCAGCGAGGGGCTGCAACCTTCCCGTGTTCGCATATCTGAAGCCCCATTGTGCACTCGACTGTTCATGCCAACTCACTGCCTCGCACTTTACTACTGTGTACCACTCTTGTCGTCCAACTGCAAAAGACTGGGCCACAACACGTTTCCGCGTCTCCATTGCACTGCGCAAACTACGAAACGCTCCCCAAACATGGCACTCACCAATGCAGACGACTTTTCCGACTTTACACGACGCTCACGCAACGCTCACGCTAGTGACAGCCTTATTTAGAGCTTGACGTCGCGCCCAAGCGAGTGAGCACATTTCGCCTACGGCTTAGGCCGCCCACCTAGTGTGGCTGCTCGGTGTCTGCAGGCAGCGAGGGGCTGCAACCTTCCCGTGTTCGCGCCTATGTCACCTCTGCTTGCTTGTCAGAGACAGAGTATCGCAAAACATACAACTCACTCCATGAATTGATTGCTACGGCATCTGTCATCAGCAGTCACAACTAGCAACACCAGTAGCAGCCGACTGCGCGTAAAGAATGGGAATGTGCAGTGGGATTTTTGTGAACTCGGCGCAAGGCAGATCTTTCCGACATAGGTTTGAGAATCTTAAGGGAGGACTTGTACTGTTTCTAAATTCAGTGTAGCGGTGGGAGGAGGGTGCTTCTTGCGCGTAACAGTACGCTTGCCAATTGTGGCTGCTAATCGTTCGCTCGTATCTGCCTTGACACATTCGCTGGCTGTGAATTATTCCACTTGCATGGCAGTGTGGACATGTTGGTGTGTTAAAAATTCTGGAGGCGCTGGGTATCGATCCCAGTACCTCTCGCATGCTAAGCGAGCGCTCTATCATCTGAGCTACGCCCCCTGATGACAAATAGTGCTACATACAACCATATCAATACCACAGACCCTTGCACTCTCATTATTCCGCAGACAAACACTACTCTCAATGTGGCCGCGAGGGTGTCTTTCAGGTTTTCTGCATTCTGTATCGAATCGTAGTTGGCCAAAATTAAAGTGGCACGCACAACGTCGAAAATAGCGTTCGGCCACCACTCTGAGTAAGACGGACGTGTTGTCCACTCTCTAGACTTCATTGAGGTTAGGCCGTTATACCTAAGACAGATTTGCAGTCGATGACACCTCGACAACAGCCGGTCCTCACATTTACGTCTTGCTCTCCTTACGTCAGTATACATCATATGAGTCTGTGACGCTGGCTTTGCAACATCTTGCGTGTCTTTAGGCTCGCCGCGACCAACACTTACCATGCACTGTCCACAAAACATGGAGGCGCCGGGGCTTGAACCCGGGACCTTTCACATGCAAAGCGAACGCTCTACCAACTGAGCTACGCCCCCAAGCGCAACAGAGCTGCGCTGTTTTCCTTTCTTTGCTACTCTGAAGTGCACGGACCTGATGGTTGGTTGGTTTGTAGGGGTGAAGGGACCAGTGTACAAAGGCGTGGTCACGTTCATATACACATGAGTTCCAAGTAGTTTCGATGTTCTGGTGTTACGACTACAAATTCCGTCTGTATTTAACGTCTTAAATTGAAAGGACTGTCGACTGATGACCACAGCAGTTGAGACCCATAGTGCTCAGAGCCATTTCTCGAAAGGACAGTCACAAATTGCTCCGTTTTCACTCCTTGTCGGCAATCACACCGCGCCTCAGGTAACAAGCACATCTGAAGCCCCATTGTGCACTCGACTGTTCATGCCAACTCACTGCCTCGCACTTTACTACTGTGTACCACTCTTGTCGTCCAACTGCAAAAGACTGGGCCACAACACGTTTCCGCGTCTCCATTGCACTGCGCAAACTACGAAACGCTCCCCAAACATGGCACTCACCAATGCAGACGACTTTTCCGACTTTACACGACGCTCACGCAACGCTCACGCTAGTGACAGCCTTATTTAGAGCTTGACGTCGCGCCCAAGCGAGTGAGCACATTTCGCCTACGGCTTAGGCCGCCCACCTAGTGTGGCTGCTCGGTGTCTGCAGGCAGCGAGGGGCTGCAACCTTCCCGTGTTCGCACATCTGAAGCCCCATTGTGCACTCGACTGTTCATGCCAACTCACTGCCTCGCACTTTACTACTGTGTACCACTCTTGTCGTCCAACTGCAAAAGACTGGGCCACAACACGTTTCCGCGTCTCCATTGCACTGCGCAAACTACGAAACGCTCCCCAAACATGGCACTCACCAATGCAGACGACTTTTCCGACTTTACACGACGCTCACGCAACGCTCACGCTAGTGACAGCCTTATTTAGAGCTTGACGTCGCGCCCAAGCGAGTGAGCACATTTCGCCTACGGCTTAGGCCGCCCACCTAGTGTGGCTGCTCGGTGTCTGCAGGCAGCGAGGGGCTGCAACCTTCCCGTGTTCGCACATCTGAAGCCCCATTGTGCACTCGACTGTTCATGCCAACTCACTGCCTCGCACTTTACTACTGTGTACCACTCTTGTCGTCCAACTGCAAAAGACTGGGCCACAACACGTTTCCGCGTCTCCATTGCACTGCGCAAACTACGAAACGCTCCCCAAACATGGCACTCACCAATGCAGACGACTTTTCCGACTTTACACGACGCTCACGCAACGCTCACGCTAGTGACAGCCTTATTTAGAGCTTGACGTCGCGCCCAAGCGAGTGAGCACATTTCGCCTACGGCTTAGGCCGCCCACCTAGTGTGGCTGCTCGGTGTCTGCAGGCAGCGAGGGGCTGCAACCTTCCCGTGTTCGCACATCTGAAGCCCCATTGTGCACTCGACTGTTCATGCCAACTCACTGCCTCGCACTTTACTACTGTGTACCACTCTTGTCGTCCAACTGCAAAAGACTGGGCCACAACACGTTTCCGCGTCTCCATTGCACTGCGAAAACTACGAAACGCTCCCCAAACATGGCACTCACCAATGCAGACGACTTTTCCGACTTTACACGACGCTCACGCAACGCTCACGCTAGTGACAGCCTTATTTAGAGCTTGACGTCGCGCCCAAGCGAGTGAGCACATTTCGCCTACGGCTTAGGCCGCCCACCTAGTGTGGCTGCTCGGTGTCTGCAGGCAGCGAGGGGCTGCAACCTTCCCGTGTTCGCGCCTATGTCACCTCTGCTTGCTTGTCAGAGACAGAGTATCGCAAAACATACAACTCACTCCATGAATTGATTGCTACGGCATCTGTCATCAGCAGTCACAACTAGCAACACCAGTAGCAGCCGACTGCGCGTAAAGAATGGGAATGTGCAGTGGGATTTTTGTGAACTCGGCGCAAGGCAGAAGATCTTTCCGACATAGGTTTGAGAATCTTAAGGGAGGACTTGTACTGTTTCTAAATTCAGTGTAGCGGTGGGAGGAGGGTGCTTCTTGCGCGTAACAGTACGCTTGCCAATTGTGGCTGCTAATCGTTCGCTCGTATCTGCCTTGACACATTCGCTGGCTGTGAATTATTCACTTGCATGGCAGTGTGGACATGTTGGTGTGTTAAAAATTCTGGAGGCGCTGGGTATCGATCCCAGTACCTCTCGCATGCTAAGCGAGCGCTCTATCATCTGAGCTACGCCCCTGATGACAAATAGTGCTACATACAACCATATCAATACCACAGACCCTTGCACTCTCATTATTCCGCAGACAAACACTACTCTCAATGTGGCGCGAGGGTGTCTTTCAGGTTTTCTGCATTCTGTATCGAATCGTAGTTGGCCAAAATTAAAGTGGCACGCACAACGTCGAAAATAGCGTTCGGCCACCACTCTGAGTAAGACGACGTGTTGTCCACTCTCTAGACTTCATTGAGGTTAGGCCGTTATACCTAAGACAGATTTGCAGTCGATGACACCTCGACAACAGCCGGTCCTCACATTTACGTCTTGCTCTCCTACGTCAGTATACATCATATGAGTCTGTGACGCTGGCTTTGCAACATCTTGCGTGTCTTTAGGCTCGCCGCGACCAACACTTACCATGCACTGTCCACAAAACATGGAGGCGCCGGGGCTTGAACCCGGGACCTTTCACATGCAAAGCGAACGCTCTACCAACTGAGCTACGCCCCCAAGCGCAACAGAGCTGCGCTGTTTTCCTTTCTTTGCTACTCTGAAGTGCACGGACCTGATGGTTGGTTGGTTGTAGGGGTGAAGGGACCAGTGTACAAAGGCGTGGTCACGTTCATATACACATGAGTTCCAAGTAGTTTCGATGTTCTGGTGTTACGACTACAAATTCCGTCTGTATTTAACGTCTTAAATTGAAGGACTGTCGACTGATGACCACAGCAGTTGAGACCCATAGTGCTCAGAGCCATTTCTCGAAAGGACAGTCACAAATTGCTCCGTTTTCACTCCTTGTCGGCAATCACAACCGCGCCTCAGGTAACAAGCACATCTGAAGCCCCATTGTGCACTCGACTGTTCATGCCAACTCACTGCCTCGCACTTTACTACTGTGTACCACTCTTGTCGTCCAACTGCAAAAAGACTGGGCCACAACACGTTTCCGCGTCTCCATTGCACTGCGCAAACTACGAAACGCTCCCCAAACATGGCACTCACCAATGCAGACGACTTTTCCGACTTTACACGACGCTCACGCAACGCTCACGCTAGTGACAGCCTTATTTAGAGCTTGACGTCGCGCCCAAGCGAGTGAGCACATTTCGCCTACGGCTTAGGCCGCCCACCTAGTGTGGCTGCTCGGTGTCTGCAGGCAGCGAGGGGCTGCAACCTTCCCGTGTTCGCACATCTGAAGCCCCATTGTGCACTCGACTGTTCATGCCAACTCACTGCCTCGCACTTTACTACTGTGTACCACTCTTGTCGTCCAACTGCAAAAGACTGGGCCACAACACGTTTCCGCGTCTCCATTGCACTGCGCAAACTACGAAACGCTCCCCAAACATGGCACTCACCAATGCAGACGACTTTTCCGACTTTACACGACGCTCACGCAACGCTCACGCTAGTGACAGCCTTATTTAGAGCTTGACGTCGCGCCCAAGCGAGTGAGCACATTTCGCCTACGGCTTAGGCCGCCCACCTAGTGTGGCTGCTCGGTGTCCTGCAGGCAGCGAGGGGCTGCAACCTTCCCGTGTTCGCACATCTGAAGCCCCATTGTGCACTCGACTGTTCATGCCAACTCACCTGCCTCGCACTTTACTACTGTGTACCACTCTTGTCGTCCAACTGCAAAAGGACTGGGCCACAACACGTTTCCGCGTCTCCATTGCACTGCGCAAACTACGAAACGCTCCCCAAACATGGCACTCACCAATGCAGACGACTTTCCGACTTTACACGACGCTCACGCAACGCTCACGCTAGTGACAGCCTTATTTAGAGCTTGACGTCGCGCCCAAGCGAGTGAGCACATTTCGCCTACGGCTTAGGCCGCCCAACTAGTGTGGCTGCTCGGTGTCTGCAGGCAGCGAGGGGCTGCAACCTTCCCGTGTTCGCGCCTATGTCACCTCTGCTTGCTTGTCAGAGACAGAGTATCGCAAAACATACAACTCACTCCATGAATTGATTGCTACGGCATCTGTCATCAGCAGTCACAACTAGCAACACCAGTAGCAGCCGACTGCACGTAAAGAATGGGAATGTGCAGTGGGATTTTTGTGAACTCGGCGCAAGGCAGATCTTTCCGACATAGGTTTGAGAATCTTAAGGGAGGACTTGTACTGTTTCTAAATTCAGTGTAGCGGTGGGAGGAGGGTGCTTCTTGCGCGTAACAGTACGCTTGCCAATTGTGGCTGCTAATCGTTCGCTCGTATCTGCCTTGACACATTCGCTGGCTGTGAATTATTCCACTTGCATGGCAGTGTGGACATGTTGGTGTGTTAAAAATTCTGGAGGCGCTGGGTATCGATCCCAGTACCTCTCGCATGCTAAGCGAGCGCTCTACCATCTGAGCTACGCCCCCTGATGACAAATAGTGCTACATACAACCATATCAATACCACAGACCCTTGCACTCTCATTATTCCGCAGACAAACACTACTCTCAATGTGGCCGCGAGGGTGTCTTTCAGGTTTTCTGCATTCTGTATCGAATCGTAGTTGGCCAAAATTAAAGTGGCACGCACAACGTCGAAAATAGCGTTCGGCCACCACTCTGAGTAAGACGGACGTGTTGTCCACTCTCTAGACTTCATTGAGGTTAGGCCGTTATACCTAAGACAGATTTGCAGTCGATGACACCTCGACAACAGCCGGTCCTCACATTTACGTCTAGCGCTCCTTACGTCAGTATACATCATATGAGTCTGTGACGCTGGCTTTGCAACATCTTGCGTGTCTTTAGGCTCGCCGCGACCAACACTTACCATGCACTGTCCACAAAACATGGAGGCGCCGGGGCTTGAACCCGGGACCTTTCACATGCAAAGCGAACGCTCTACCAACTGAGCTACGCCCCCAAGCGCAACAGAGCTGCGCTGTTTTCCTTTCTTTGCTACTCTGAAGTGCACGGACCTGATGGTTGGTTGGTTTGTAGGGGTGAAGGGACCAGTGTACAAAGGCGTGGTCACGTTCATATACACATGAGTTCCAAGTAGTTTCGATGTTCTGGTGTTACGACTACAAATTCCGTCTGTATTTAACGTCTTAAATTGAAAGGACTGTCGACTGATGACCACAGCAGTTGAGACCCATAGTGCTCAGAGCCATTTCTCGAAAGGACAGTCACAAATTGCTCCGTTTTCACTCCTTGTCGGCAATCACACCGCGCCTCAGGTAACAAGCACATCTGAAGCCCCATTGTGCACTCGACTGTTCATGCCAACTCACTGCCTCGCACTTTACTACTGTGTACCACTCTTGTCGTCCAACTGCAAAAGACTGGGCCACAACACGTTTCCGCGTCTCCATTGCACTGCGCAAACTACGAAACGCTCCCCAAACATGGCACTCACCAATGCAGACGACTTTTCCGACTTTACACGACGCTCACGCAACGCTCACGCTAGTGACAGCCTTATTTAGAGCTTGACGTCGCGCCCAAGCGAGTGAGCACATTTCGCCTACGGCTTAGGCCGCCCACCTAGTGTGGCTGCTCGGTGTCTGCAGGCAGCGAGGGGCTGCAACCTTCCCGTGTTCGCGCCTATGTCACCTCTGCTTGCTTGTCAGAGACAGAGTATCGCAAAACATACAACTCACTCCATGAATTGATTGCTACGGCATCTGTCATCAGCAGTCACAACTAGCAACACCAGTAGCAGCCGACTGCGCGTAAAGAATGGGAATGTGCAGTGGGATTTTTGTGAACTCGGCGCAAGGCAGATCTTTCCGACATAGGTTTGAGAATCTTAAGGGAGGACTTGTACTGTTTCTAAATTCAGTGTAGCGGTGGGAGGAGGGTGCTTCTTGCGCGTAACAGTACGCTTGCCAATTGTGGCTGCTAATCGTTCGCTCGTATCTGCCTTGACACATTCGCTGGCTGTGAATTATTCCACTTGCATGGCAGTGTGGACATGTTGGTGTGTTAAAAATTCTGGAGGCGCTGGGTATCGATCCCAGTACCTCTCGCATGCTAAGCGAGCGCTCTATCATCTGAGCTACGCCCCCTGATGACAAATAGTGCTACATACAACCATATCAATACCACAGACCCTTGCACTCTCATTATTCCGCAGACAAACACTACTCTCAATGTGGCCGCGAGGGTGTCTTTCAGGTTTTCTGCATTCTGTATCGAATCGTAGTTGGCCAAAATTAAAGTGGCACGCACAACGTCGAAAATAGCGTTCGGCCACCACTCTGAGTAAGACGGACGTGTTGTCCACTCTCTAGACTTCATTGAGGTTAGGCCGTTATACCTAAGACAGATTTGCAGTCGATGACACCTCGACAACAGCCGGTCCTCACATTTACGTCTTGCTCTCCTTACGTCAGTATACATCATATGAGTCTGTGACGCTGGCTTTGCAACATCTTGCGTGTCTTTAGGCTCGCCGCGACCAACACTTACCATGCACTGTCCACAAAACATGGAGGCGCCGGGGCTTGAACCCGGGACCTTTCACATGCAAAGCGAACGCTCTACCAACTGAGCTACGCCCCCAAGCGCAACAGAGCTGCGCTGTTTTCCTTTCTTTGCTACTCTGAAGTGCACGGACCTGATGGTTGGTTGGTTTGTAGGGGTGAAGGGACCAGTGTACAAAGGCGTGGTCACGTTCATATACACATGAGTTCCAAGTAGTTTCGATGTTCTGGTGTTACGACTACAAATTCCGTCTGTATTTAACGTCTTAAATTGAAAGGACTGTCGACTGATGACCACAGCAGTTGAGACCCATAGTGCTCAGAGCCATTTCTCGAAAGGACAGTCACAAATTGCTCCGTTTTCACTCCTTGTCGGCAATCACACCGCGCCTCAGGTAACAAGCACATCTGAAGCCCCATTGTGCACTCGACTGTTCATGCCAACTCACTGCCTCGCACTTTACTACTGTGTACCACTCTTGTCGTCCAACTGCAAAAGACTGGGCCACAACACGTTTCCGCGTCTCCATTGCACTGCGCAAACTACGAAACGCTCCCCAAACATGGCACTCACCAATGCAGACGACTTTTCCGACTTTACACGACGCTCACGCAACGCTCACGCTAGTGACAGCCTTATTTAGAGCTTGACGTCGCGCCCAAGCGAGTGAGCACATTTCGCCTACGGCTTAGGCCGCCCACCTAGTGTGGCTGCTCGGTGTCTGCAGGCAGCGAGGGGCTGCAACCTTCCCGTGTTCGCACATCTGAAGCCCCATTGTGCACTCGACTGTTCATGCCAACTCACTGCCTCGCACTTTACTACTGTGTACCACTCTTGTCGTCCAACTGCAAAAGACTGGGCCACAACACGTTTCCGCGTCTCCATTGCACTGCGCAAACTACGAAACGCTCCCCAAACATGGCACTCACCAATGCAGACGACTTTTCCGACTTTACACGACGCTCACGCAACGCTCACGCTAGTGACAGCCTTATTTAGAGCTTGACGTCGCGCCCAAGCGAGTGAGCACATTTCGCCTACGGCTTAGGCCGCCCACCTAGTGTGGCTGCTCGGTGTCTGCAGGCAGCGAGGGGCTGCAACCTTCCCGTGTTCGCACATCTGAAGCCCCATTGTGCACTCGACTGTTCATGCCAACTCACTGCCTCGCACTTTACTACTGTGTACCACTCTTGTCGTCCAACTGCAAAAGACTGGGCCACAACACGTTTCCGCGTCTCCATTGCACTGCGCAAACTACGAAACGCTCCCCAAACATGGCACTCACCAATGCAGACGACTTTTCCGACTTTACACGACGCTCACGCAACGCTCACGCTAGTGACAGCCTTATTTAGAGCTTGACGTCGCGCCCAAGCGAGTGAGCACATTTCGCCTACGGCTTAGGCCGCCCACCTAGTGTGGCTGCTCGGTGTCTGCAGGCAGCGAGGGGCTGCAACCTTCCCGTGTTCGCACATCTGAAGCCCCATTGTGCACTCGACTGTTCATGCCAACTCACTGCCTCGCACTTTACTACTGTGTACCACTCTTGTCGTCCAACTGCAAAAGACTGGGCCACAACACGTTTCCGCGTCTCCATTGCACTGCGCAAACTACGAAACGCTCCCCAAACATGGCACTCACCAATGCAGACGACTTTTCCGACTTTACACGACGCTCACGCAACGCTCACGCTAGTGACAGCCTTATTTAGAGCTTGACGTCGCGCCCAAGCGAGTGAGCACATTTCGCCTACGGCTTAGGCCGCCCAACTAGTGTGGCTGCTCGGTGTCTGCAGGCAGCGAGGGGCTGCAACCTTCCCGTGTTCGCGCCTATGTCACCTCTGCTTGCTTGTCAGAGACAGAGTATCGCAAAACATACAACTCACTCCATGAATTGATTGCTACGGCATCTGTCATCAGCAGTCACAACTAGCAACACCAGTAGCAGCCGACTGCACGTAAAGAATGGGAATGTGCAGTGGGATTTTTGTGAACTCGGCGCAAGGCAGATCTTTCCGACATAGGTTTGAGAATCTTAAGGGAGGACTTGTACTGTTTCTAAATTCAGTGTAGCGGTGGGAGGAGGGTGCTTCTTGCGCGTAACAGTACGCTTGCCAATTGTGGCTGCTAATCGTTCGCTCGTATCTGCCTTGACACATTCGCTGGCTGTGAATTATTCCACTTGCATGGCAGTGTGGACATGTTGGTGTGTTAAAAATTCTGGAGGCGCTGGGTATCGATCCCAGTACCTCTCGCATGCTAAGCGAGCGCTCTACCATCTGAGCTACGCCCCCTGATGACAAATAGTGCTACATACAACCATATCAATACCACAGACCCTTGCACTCTCATTATTCCGCAGACAAACACTACTCTCAATGTGGCCGCGAGGGTGTCTTTCAGGTTTTCTGCATTCTGTATCGAATCGTAGTTGGCCAAAATTAAAGTGGCACGCACAACGTCGAAAATAGCGTTCGGCCACCACTCTGAGTAAGACGGACGTGTTGTCCACTCTCTAGACTTCATTGAGGTTAGGCCGTTATACCTAAGACAGATTTGCAGTCGATGACACCTCGACAACAGCCGGTCCTCACATTTACGTCTAGCGCTCCTTACGTCAGTATACATCATATGAGTCTGTGACGCTGGCTTTGCAACATCTTGCGTGTCTTTAGGCTCGCCGCGACCAACACTTACCATGCACTGTCCACAAAACATGGAGGCGCCGGGGCTTGAACCCGGGACCTTTCACATGCAAAGCGAACGCTCTACCAACTGAGCTACGCCCCCAAGCGCAACAGAGCTGCGCTGTTTTCCTTTCTTTGCTACTCTGAAGTGCACGGACCTGATGGTTGGTTGGTTTGTAGGGGTGAAGGGACCAGTGTACAAAGGCGTGGTCACGTTCATATACACATGAGTTCCAAGTAGTTTCGATGTTCTGGTGTTACGACTACAAATTCCGTCTGTATTTAACGTCTTAAATTGAAAGGACTGTCGACTGATGACCACAGCAGTTGAGACCCATAGTGCTCAGAGCCATTTCTCGAAAGGACAGTCACAAATTGCTCCGTTTTCACTCCTTGTCGGCAATCACACCGCGCCTCAGGTAACAAGCACATCTGAAGCCCCATTGTGCACTCGACTGTTCATGCCAACTCACTGCCTCGCACTTTACTACTGTGTACCACTCTTGTCGTCCAACTGCAAAAGACTGGGCCACAACACGTTTCCGCGTCTCCATTGCACTGCGCAAACTACGAAACGCTCCCCAAACATGGCACTCACCAATGCAGACGACTTTTCCGACTTTACACGACGCTCACGCAACGCTCACGCTAGTGACAGCCTTATTTAGAGCTTGACGTCGCGCCCAAGCGAGTGAGCACATTTCGCCTACGGCTTAGGCCGCCCACCTAGTGTGGCTGCTCGGTGTCTGCAGGCAGCGAGGGGCTGCAACCTTCCCGTGTTCGCGCCTATGTCACCTCTGCTTGCTTGTCAGAGACAGAGTATCGCAAAACATACAACTCACTCCATGAATTGATTGCTACGGCATCTGTCATCAGCAGTCACAACTAGCAACACCAGTAGCAGCCGACTGCGCGTAAAGAATGGGAATGTGCAGTGGGATTTTTGTGAACTCGGCGCAAGGCAGATCTTTCCGACATAGGTTTGAGAATCTTAAGGGAGGACTTGTACTGTTTCTAAATTCAGTGTAGCGGTGGGAGGAGGGTGCTTCTTGCGCGTAACAGTACGCTTGCCAATTGTGGCTGCTAATCGTTCGCTCGTATCTGCCTTGACACATTCGCTGGCTGTGAATTATTCCACTTGCATGGCAGTGTGGACATGTTGGTGTGTTAAAAATTCTGGAGGCGCTGGGTATCGATCCCAGTACCTCTCGCATGCTAAGCGAGCGCTCTATCATCTGAGCTACGCCCCCTGATGACAAATAGTGCTACATACAACCATATCAATACCACAGACCCTTGCACTCTCATTATTCCGCAGACAAACACTACTCTCAATGTGGCCGCGAGGGTGTCTTTCAGGTTTTCTGCATTCTGTATCGAATCGTAGTTGGCCAAAATTAAAGTGGCACGCACAACGTCGAAAATAGCGTTCGGCCACCACTCTGAGTAAGACGGACGTGTTGTCCACTCTCTAGACTTCATTGAGGTTAGGCCGTTATACCTAAGACAGATTTGCAGTCGATGACACCTCGACAACAGCCGGTCCTCACATTTACGTCTTGCTCTCCTTACGTCAGTATACATCATATGAGTCTGTGACGCTGGCTTTGCAACATCTTGCGTGTCTTTAGGCTCGCCGCGACCAACACTTACCATGCACTGTCCACAAAACATGGAGGCGCCGGGGCTTGAACCCGGGACCTTTCACATGCAAAGCGAACGCTCTACCAACTGAGCTACGCCCCCAAGCGCAACAGAGCTGCGCTGTTTTCCTTTCTTTGCTACTCTGAAGTGCACGGACCTGATGGTTGGTTGGTTTGTAGGGGTGAAGGGACCAGTGTACAAAGGCGTGGTCACGTTCATATACACATGAGTTCCAAGTAGTTTCGATGTTCTGGTGTTACGACTACAAATTCCGTCTGTATTTAACGTCTTAAATTGAAAGGACTGTCGACTGATGACCACAGCAGTTGAGACCCATAGTGCTCAGAGCCATTTCTCGAAAGGACAGTCACAAATTGCTCCGTTTTCACTCCTTGTCGGCAATCACACCGCGCCTCAGGTAACAAGCACATCTGAAGCCCCATTGTGCACTCGACTGTTCATGCCAACTCACTGCCTCGCACTTTACTACTGTGTACCACTCTTGTCGTCCAACTGCAAAAGACTGGGCCACAACACGTTTCCGCGTCTCCATTGCACTGCGCAAACTACGAAACGCTCCCCAAACATGGCACTCACCAATGCAGACGACTTTTCCGACTTTACACGACGCTCACGCAACGCTCACGCTAGTGACAGCCTTATTTAGAGCTTGACGTCGCGCCCAAGCGAGTGAGCACATTTCGCCTACGGCTTAGGCCGCCCACCTAGTGTGGCTGCTCGGTGTCTGCAGGCAGCGAGGGGCTGCAACCTTCCCGTGTTCGCACATCTGAAGCCCCATTGTGCACTCGACTGTTCATGCCAACTCACTGCCTCGCACTTTACTACTGTGTACCACTCTTGTCGTCCAACTGCAAAAGACTGGGCCACAACACGTTTCCGCGTCTCCATTGCACTGCGCAAACTACGAAACGCTCCCCAAACATGGCACTCACCAATGCAGACGACTTTTCCGACTTTACACGACGCTCACGCAACGCTCACGCTAGTGACAGCCTTATTTAGAGCTTGACGTCGCGCCCAAGCGAGTGAGCACATTTCGCCTACGGCTTAGGCCGCCCACCTAGTGTGGCTGCTCGGTGTCTGCAGGCAGCGAGGGGCTGCAACCTTCCCGTGTTCGCACATCTGAAGCCCCATTGTGCACTCGACTGTTCATGCCAACTCACTGCCTCGCACTTTACTACTGTGTACCACTCTTGTCGTCCAACTGCAAAAGACTGGGCCACAACACGTTTCCGCGTCTCCATTGCACTGCGCAAACTACGAAACGCTCCCCAAACATGGCACTCACCAATGCAGACGACTTTTCCGACTTTACACGACGCTCACGCAACGCTCACGCTAGTGACAGCCTTATTTAGAGCTTGACGTCGCGCCCAAGCGAGTGAGCACATTTCGCCTACGGCTTAGGCCGCCCACCTAGTGTGGCTGCTCGGTGTCTGCAGGCAGCGAGGGGCTGCAACCTTCCCGTGTTCGCACATCTGAAGCCCCATTGTGCACTCGACTGTTCATGCCAACTCACTGCCTCGCACTTTACTACTGTGTACCACTCTTGTCGTCCAACTGCAAAAGACTGGGCCACAACACGTTTCCGCGTCTCCATTGCACTGCGCAAACTACGAAACGCTCCCCAAACATGGCACTCACCAATGCAGACGACTTTTCCGACTTTACACGACGCTCACGCAACGCTCACGCTAGTGACAGCCTTATTTAGAGCTTGACGTCGCGCCCAAGCGAGTGAGCACATTTCGCCTACGGCTTAGGCCGCCCAACTAGTGTGGCTGCTCGGTGTCTGCAGGCAGCGAGGGGCTGCAACCTTCCCGTGTTCGCGCCTATGTCACCTCTGCTTGCTTGTCAGAGACAGAGTATCGCAAAACATACAACTCACTCCATGAATTGATTGCTACGGCATCTGTCATCAGCAGTCACAACTAGCAACACCAGTAGCAGCCGACTGCACGTAAAGAATGGGAATGTGCAGTGGGATTTTTGTGAACTCGGCGCAAGGCAGATCTTTCCGACATAGGTTTGAGAATCTTAAGGGAGGACTTGTACTGTTTCTAAATTCAGTGTAGCGGTGGGAGGAGGGTGCTTCTTGCGCGTAACAGTACGCTTGCCAATTGTGGCTGCTAATCGTTCGCTCGTATCTGCCTTGACACATTCGCTGGCTGTGAATTATTCCACTTGCATGGCAGTGTGGACATGTTGGTGTGTTAAAAATTCTGGAGGCGCTGGGTATCGATCCCAGTACCTCTCGCATGCTAAGCGAGCGCTCTACCATCTGAGCTACGCCCCCTGATGACAAATAGTGCTACATACAACCATATCAATACCACAGACCCTTGCACTCTCATTATTCCGCAGACAAACACTACTCTCAATGTGGCCGCGAGGGTGTCTTTCAGGTTTTCTGCATTCTGTATCGAATCGTAGTTGGCCAAAATTAAAGTGGCACGCACAACGTCGAAAATAGCGTTCGGCCACCACTCTGAGTAAGACGGACGTGTTGTCCACTCTCTAGACTTCATTGAGGTTAGGCCGTTATACCTAAGACAGATTTGCAGTCGATGACACCTCGACAACAGCCGGTCCTCACATTTACGTCTAGCGCTCCTTACGTCAGTATACATCATATGAGTCTGTGACGCTGGCTTTGCAACATCTTGCGTGTCTTTAGGCTCGCCGCGACCAACACTTACCATGCACTGTCCACAAAACATGGAGGCGCCGGGGCTTGAACCCGGGACCTTTCACATGCAAAGCGAACGCTCTACCAACTGAGCTACGCCCCCAAGCGCAACAGAGCTGCGCTGTTTTCCTTTCTTTGCTACTCTGAAGTGCACGGACCTGATGGTTGGTTGGTTTGTAGGGGTGAAGGGACCAGTGTACAAAGGCGTGGTCACGTTCATATACACATGAGTTCCAAGTAGTTTCGATGTTCTGGTGTTACGACTACAAATTCCGTCTGTATTTAACGTCTTAAATTGAAAGGACTGTCGACTGATGACCACAGCAGTTGAGACCCATAGTGCTCAGAGCCATTTCTCGAAAGGACAGTCACAAATTGCTCCGTTTTCACTCCTTGTCGGCAATCACACCGCGCCTCAGGTAACAAGCACATCTGAAGCCCCATTGTGCACTCGACTGTTCATGCCAACTCACTGCCTCGCACTTTACTACTGTGTACCACTCTTGTCGTCCAACTGCAAAAGACTGGGCCACAACACGTTTCCGCGTCTCCATTGCACTGCGCAAACTACGAAACGCTCCCCAAACATGGCACTCACCAATGCAGACGACTTTTCCGACTTTACACGACGCTCACGCAACGCTCACGCTAGTGACAGCCTTATTTAGAGCTTGACGTCGCGCCCAAGCGAGTGAGCACATTTCGCCTACGGCTTAGGCCGCCCACCTAGTGTGGCTGCTCGGTGTCTGCAGGCAGCGAGGGGCTGCAACCTTCCCGTGTTCGCACATCTGAAGCCCCATTGTGCACTCGACTGTTCATGCCAACTCACTGCCTCGCACTTTACTACTGTGTACCACTCTTGTCGTCCAACTGCAAAAGACTGGGCCACAACACGTTTCCGCGTCTCCATTGCACTGCGCAAACTACGAAACGCTCCCCAAACATGGCACTCACCAATGCAGACGACTTTTCCGACTTTACACGACGCTCACGCAACGCTCACGCTAGTGACAGCCTTATTTAGAGCTTGACGTCGCGCCCAAGCGAGTGAGCACATTTCGCCTACGGCTTAGGCCGCCCAACTAGTGTGGCTGCTCGGTGTCTGCAGGCAGCGAGGGGCTGCAACCTTCCCGTGTTCGCGCCTATGTCACCTCTGCTTGCTTGTCAGAGACAGAGTATCGCAAAACATACAACTCACTCCATGAATTGATTGCTACGGCATCTGTCATCAGCAGTCACAACTAGCAACACCAGTAGCAGCCGACTGCACGTAAAGAATGGGAATGTGCAGTGGGATTTTTGTGAACTCGGCGCAAGGCAGATCTTTCCGACATAGGTTTGAGAATCTTAAGGGAGGACTTGTACTGTTTCTAAATTCAGTGTAGCGGTGGGAGGAGGGTGCTTCTTGCGCGTAACAGTACGCTTGCCAATTGTGGCTGCTAATCGTTCGCTCGTATCTGCCTTGACACATTCGCTGGCTGTGAATTTTTCCACTTGCATGGCAGTGTGGACATGTTGGTGTGTTAAAAATTCTGGAGGCGCTGGGTATCGATCCCAGTACCTCTCGCATGCTAAGCGAGCGCTCTACCATCTGAGCTACGCCCCCTGATGACAAATAGTGCTACATACAACCATATCAATACCACAGACCCTTGCACTCTCATTATTCCGCAGACAAACACTACTCTCAATGTGGCCGCGAGGGTGTCTTTCAGGTTTTCTGCATTCTGTATCGAATCGTAGTTGGCCAAAATTAAAGTGGCACGCACAACGTCGAAAATAGCGTTCGGCCACCACTCTGAGTAAGACGGACGTGTTGTCCACTCTCTAGACTTCATTGAGGTTAGGCCGTTATACCTAAGACAGATTTGCAGTCGATGACACCTCGACAACAGCCGGTCCTCACATTTACGTCTAGCGCTCCTTACGTCAGTATACATCATATGAGTCTGTGACGCTGGCTTTGCAACATCTTGCGTGTCTTTAGGCTCGCCGCGACCAACACTTACCATGCACTGTCCACAAAACATGGAGGCGCCGGGGCTTGAACCCGGGACCTTTCACATGCAAAGCGAACG
Organism: Schistocerca cancellata; assembly: GCF_023864275.1. Taxonomy (NCBI): domain Eukaryota; kingdom Metazoa; phylum Arthropoda; class Insecta; order Orthoptera; family Acrididae; genus Schistocerca; species Schistocerca cancellata. The sequence goes on from NW_026046914.1 coordinate 39,310, forward strand.
CTCTACCATCTGAGCTACGCCCCCAAGCGCAACAGAGCTGCGCTGTTTTCCTTTCTTTGCTACTCTGAAGTGCACGGACCTGATGGTTGGTTGGTTTGTAGGGGTGAAGGGACCAGTGTACAAAGGCGTGGTCACGTTCATATACACATGAGTTCCAAGTAGTTTCGATGTTCTGGTGTTACGACTACAAATTCCGTCTGTATTTAACGTCTTAAATTGAAAGGACTGTCGACTGATGACCACAGCAGTTGAGACCCATAGTGCTCAGAGCCATTTCTCGAAAGGACAGTCACAAATTGCTCCGTTTTCACTCCTTGTCGGCAATCACACCGCGCCTCAGGTAACAAGCACATCTGAAGCCCCATTGTGCACTCGACTGTTCATGCCAACTCACTGCCTCGCACTTTACTACTGTGTACCACTCTTGTCGTCCAACTGCAAAAGACTGGGCCACAACACGTTTCCGCGTCTCCATTGCACTGCGCAAACTACGAAACGCTCCCCAAACATGGCACTCACCAATGCAGACGACTTTTCCGACTTTACACGACGCTCACGCAACGCTCACGCTAGTGACAGCCTTATTTAGAGCTTGACGTCGCGCCCAAGCGAGTGAGCACATTTCGCCTACGGCTTAGGCCGCCCAACTAGTGTGGCTGCTCGGTGTCTGCAGGCAGCGAGGGGCTGCAACCTTCCCGTGTTCGCGCCTATGTCACCTCTGCTTGCTTGTCAGAGACAGAGTATCGCAAAACATACAACTCACTCCATGAATTGATTGCTACGGCATCTGTCATCAGCAGTCACAACTAGCAACACCAGTAGCAGCCGACTGCACGTAAAGAATGGGAATGTGCAGTGGGATTTTTGTGAACTCGGCGCAAGGCAGATCTTTCCGACATAGGTTTGAGAATCTTAAGGGAGGACTTGTACTGTTTCTAAATTCAGTGTAGCGGTGGGAGGAGGGTGCTTCTTGCGCGTAACAGTACGCTTGCCAATTGTGGCTGCTAATCGTTCGCTCGTATCTGCCTTGACACATTCGCTGGCTGTGAATTATTCCACTTGCATGGCAGTGTGGACATGTTGGTGTGTTAAAAATTCTGGAGGCGCTGGGTATCGATCCCAGTACCTCTCGCATGCTAAGCGAGCGCTCTACCATCTGAGCTACGCCCCCTGATGACAAATAGTGCTACATACAACCATATCAATACCACAGACCCTTGCACTCTCATTATTCCGCAGACAAACACTACTCTCAATGTGGCCGCGAGGGTGTCTTTCAGGTTTTCTGCATTCTGTATCGAATCGTAGTTGGCCAAAATTAAAGTGGCACGCACAACGTCGAAAATAGCGTTCGGCCACCACTCTGAGTAAGACGGACGTGTTGTCCACTCTCTAGACTTCATTGAGGTTAGGCCGTTATACCTAAGACAGATTTGCAGTCGATGACACCTCGACAACAGCCGGTCCTCACATTTACGTCTAGCGCTCCTTACGTCAGTATACATCATATGAGTCTGTGACGCTGGCTTTGCAACATCTTGCGTGTCTTTAGGCTCGCCGCGACCAACACTTACCATGCACTGTCCACAAAACATGGAGGCGCCGGGGCTTGAACCCGGGACCTTTCACATGCAAAGCGAACGCTCTACCAACTGAGCTACGCCCCCAAGCGCAACAGAGCTGCGCTGTTTTCCTTTCTTTGCTACTCTGAAGTGCACGGACCTGATGGTTGGTTGGTTTGTAGGGGTGAAGGGACCAGTGTACAAAGGCGTGGTCACGTTCATATACACATGAGTTCCAAGTAGTTTCGATGTTCTGGTGTTACGACTACAAATTCCGTCTGTATTTAACGTCTTAAATTGAAAGGACTGTCGACTGATGACCACAGCAGTTGAGACCCATAGTGCTCAGAGCCATTTCTCGAAAGGACAGTCACAAATTGCTCCGTTTTCACTCCTTGTCGGCAATCACACCGCGCCTCAGGTAACAAGCACATCTGAAGCCCCATTGTGCACTCGACTGTTCATGCCAACTCACTGCCTCGCACTTTACTACTGTGTACCACTCTTGTCGTCCAACTGCAAAAGACTGGGCCACAACACGTTTCCGCGTCTCCATTGCACTGCGCAAACTACGAAACGCTCCCCAAACATGGCACTCACCAATGCAGACGACTTTTCCGACTTTACACGACGCTCACGCAACGCTCACGCTAGTGACAGCCTTATTTAGAGCTTGACGTCGCGCCCAAGCGAGTGAGCACATTTCGCCTACGGCTTAGGCCGCCCACCTAGTGTGGCTGCTCGGTGTCTGCAGGCAGCGAGGGGCTGCAACCTTCCCGTGTTCGCACATCTGAAGCCCCATTGTGCACTCGACTGTTCATGCCAACTCACTGCCTCGCACTTTACTACTGTGTACCACTCTTGTCGTCCAACTGCAAAAGACTGGGCCACAACACGTTTCCGCGTCTCCATTGCACTGCGCAAACTACGAAACGCTCCCCAAACATGGCACTCACCAATGCAGACGACTTTTCCGACTTTACACGACGCTCACGCAACGCTCACGCTAGTGACAGCCTTATTTAGAGCTTGACGTCGCGCCCAAGCGAGTGAGCACATTTCGCCTACGGCTTAGGCCGCCCACCTAGTGTGGCTGCTCGGTGTCTGCAGGCAGCGAGGGGCTGCAACCTTCCCGTGTTCGCACATCTGAAGCCCCATTGTGCACTCGACTGTTCATGCCAACTCACTGCCTCGCACTTTACTACTGTGTACCACTCTTGTCGTCCAACTGCAAAAGACTGGGCCACAACACGTTTCCGCGTCTCCATTGCACTGCGCAAACTACGAAACGCTCCCCAAACATGGCACTCACCAATGCAGACGACTTTTCCGACTTTACACGACGCTCACGCAACGCTCACGCTAGTGACAGCCTTATTTAGAGCTTGACGTCGCGCCCAAGCGAGTGAGCACATTTCGCCTACGGCTTAGGCCGCCCACCTAGTGTGGCTGCTCGGTGTCTGCAGGCAGCGAGGGGCTGCAACCTTCCCGTGTTCGCACATCTGAAGCCCCATTGTGCACTCGACTGTTCATGCCAACTCACTGCCTCGCACTTTACTACTGTGTACCACTCTTGTCGTCCAACTGCAAAAGACTGGGCCACAACACGTTTCCGCGTCTCCATTGCACTGCGCAAACTACGAAACGCTCCCCAAACATGGCACTCACCAATGCAGACGACTTTTCCGACTTTACACGACGCTCACGCAACGCTCACGCTAGTGACAGCCTTATTTAGAGCTTGACGTCGCGCCCAAGCGAGTGAGCACATTTCGCCTACGGCTTAGGCCGCCCAACTAGTGTGGCTGCTCGGTGTCTGCAGGCAGCGAGGGGCTGCAACCTTCCCGTGTTCGCGCCTATGTCACCTCTGCTTGCTTGTCAGAGACAGAGTATCGCAAAACATACAACTCACTCCATGAATTGATTGCTACGGCATCTGTCATCAGCAGTCACAACTAGCAACACCAGTAGCAGCCGACTGCACGTAAAGAATGGGAATGTGCAGTGGGATTTTTGTGAACTCGGCGCAAGGCAGATCTTTCCGACATAGGTTTGAGAATCTTAAGGGAGGACTTGTACTGTTTCTAAATTCAGTGTAGCGGTGGGAGGAGGGTGCTTCTTGCGCGTAACAGTACGCTTGCCAATTGTGGCTGCTAATCGTTCGCTCGTATCTGCCTTGACACATTCGCTGGCTGTGAATTATTCCACTTGCATGGCAGTGTGGACATGTTGGTGTGTTAAAAATTCTGGAGGCGCTGGGTATCGATCCCAGTACCTCTCGCATGCTAAGCGAGCGCTCTACCATCTGAGCTACGCCCCCTGATGACAAATAGTGCTACATACAACCATATCAATACCACAGACCCTTGCACTCTCATTATTCCGCAGACAAACACTACTCTCAATGTGGCCGCGAGGGTGTCTTTCAGGTTTTCTGCATTCTGTATCGAATCGTAGTTGGCCAAAATTAAAGTGGCACGCACAACGTCGAAAATAGCGTTCGGCCACCACTCTGAGTAAGACGGACGTGTTGTCCACTCTCTAGACTTCATTGAGGTTAGGCCGTTATACCTAAGACAGATTTGCAGTCGATGACACCTCGACAACAGCCGGTCCTCACATTTACGTCTAGCGCTCCTTACGTCAGTATACATCATATGAGTCTGTGACGCTGGCTTTGCAACATCTTGCGTGTCTTTAGGCTCGCCGCGACCAACACTTACCATGCACTGTCCACAAAACATGGAGGCGCCGGGGCTTGAACCCGGGACCTTTCACATGCAAAGCGAACGCTCTACCAACTGAGCTACGCCCCCAAGCGCAACAGAGCTGCGCTGTTTTCCTTTCTTTGCTACTCTGAAGTGCACGGACCTGATGGTTGGTTGGTTTGTAGGGGTGAAGGGACCAGTGTACAAAGGCGTGGTCACGTTCATATACACATGAGTTCCAAGTAGTTTCGATGTTCTGGTGTTACGACTACAAATTCCGTCTGTATTTAACGTCTTAAATTGAAAGGACTGTCGACTGATGACCACAGCAGTTGAGACCCATAGTGCTCAGAGCCATTTCTCGAAAGGACAGTCACAAATTGCTCCGTTTTCACTCCTTGTCGGCAATCACACCGCGCCTCAGGTAACAAGCACATCTGAAGCCCCATTGTGCACTCGACTGTTCATGCCAACTCACTGCCTCGCACTTTACTACTGTGTACCACTCTTGTCGTCCAACTGCAAAAGACTGGGCCACAACACGTTTCCGCGTCTCCATTGCACTGCGCAAACTACGAAACGCTCCCCAAACATGGCACTCACCAATGCAGACGACTTTTCCGACTTTACACGACGCTCACGCAACGCTCACGCGAGTGACAGCCTTATTTAGAGCTTGACGTCGCGCCCAAGCGAGTGAGCACATTTCGCCTACGGCTTAGGCCGCCCACCTAGTGTGGCTGCTCGGTGTCTGCAGGCAGCGAGGGGCTGCAACCTTCCCGTGTTCGCACATCTGAAGCCCCATTGTGCACTCGACTGTTCATGCCAACTCACTGCCTCGCACTTTACTACTGTGTACCACTCTTGTCGTCCAACTGCAAAAGACTGGGCCACAACACGTTTCCGCGTCTCCATTGCACTGCGCAAACTACGAAACGCTCCCCAAACATGGCACTCACCAATGCAGACGACTTTTCCGACTTTACACGACGCTCACGCAACGCTCACGCTAGTGACAGCCTTATTTAGAGCTTGACGTCGCGCCCAAGCGAGTGAGCACATTTCGCCTACGGCTTAGGCCGCCCAACTAGTGTGGCTGCTCGGTGTCTGCAGGCAGCGAGGGGCTGCAACCTTCCCGTGTTCGCGCCTATGTCACCTCTGCTTGCTTGTCAGAGACAGAGTATCGCAAAACATACAACTCACTCCATGAATTGATTGCTACGGCATCTGTCATCAGCAGTCACAACTAGCAACACCAGTAGCAGCCGACTGCACGTAAAGAATGGGAATGTGCAGTGGGATTTTTGTGAACTCGGCGCAAGGCAGATCTTTCCGACATAGGTTTGAGAATCTTAAGGGAGGACTTGTACTGTTTCTAAATTCAGTGTAGCGGTGGGAGGAGGGTGCTTCTTGCGCGTAACAGTACGCTTGCCAATTGTGGCTGCTAATCGTTCGCTCGTATCTGCCTTGACACATTCGCTGGCTGTGAATTATTCCACTTGCATGGCAGTGTGGACATGTTGGTGTGTTAAAAATTCTGGAGGCGCTGGGTATCGATCCCAGTACCTCTCGCATGCTAAGCGAGCGCTCTACCATCTGAGCTACGCCCCCTGATGACAAATAGTGCTACATACAACCATATCAATACCACAGACCCTTGCACTCTCATTATTCCGCAGACAAACACTACTCTCAATGTGGCCGCGAGGGTGTCTTTCAGGTTTTCTGCATTCTGTATCGAATCGTAGTTGGCCAAAATTAAAGTGGCACGCACAACGTCGAAAATAGCGTTCGGCCACCACTCTGAGTAAGACGGACGTGTTGTCCACTCTCTAGACTTCATTGAGGTTAGGCCGTTATACCTAAGACAGATTTGCAGTCGATGACACCTCGACAACAGCCGGTCCTCACATTTACGTCTAGCGCTCCTTACGTCAGTATACATCATATGAGTCTGTGACGCTGGCTTTGCAACATCTTGCGTGTCTTTAGGCTCGCCGCGACCAAAACTTACCATGCACTGTCCACAAAACATGGAGGCGCCGGGGCTTGAACCCGGGACCTTTCACATGCAAAGCGAACGCTCTACCATCTGAGCTACGCCCCCAAGCGCAACAGAGCTGCGCTGTTTTCCTTTCTTTGCTACTCTGAAGTGCACGGACCTGATGGTTGGTTGGTTTGTAGGGGTGAAGGGACCAGTGTACAAAGGCGTGGTCACGTTCATATACACATGAGTTCCAAGTAGTTTCGATGTTCTGGTGTTACGACTACAAATTCCGTCTGTATTTAACGTCTTAAATTGAAAGGACTGTCGACTGATGACCACAGCAGTTGAGACCCATAGTGCTCAGAGCCATTTCTCGAAAGGACAGTCACAAATTGCTCCGTTTTCACTCCTTGTCGGCAATCACACCGCGCCTCAGGTAACAAGCACATCTGAAGCCCCATTGTGCACTCGACTGTTCATGCCAACTCACTGCCTCGCACTTTACTACTGTGTACCACTCTTGTCGTCCAACTGCAAAAGACTGGGCCACAACACGTTTCCGCGTCTCCATTGCACTGCGCAAACTACGAAACGCTCCCCAAACATGGCACTCACCAATGCAGACGACTTTTCCGACTTTACACGACGCTCACGCTAGTGACAGCCTTATTTAGAGCTTGACGTCGCGCCCAAGCGAGTGAGCACATTTCGCCTACGGCTTAGGCCGCCCACCTAGTGTGGCTGCTCGGTGTCTGCAGGCAGCGAGGGGCTGCAACCTTCCCGTGTTCGCGCCTATGTCACCTCTGCTTGCTTGTCAGAGACAGAGTATCGCAAAACATACAACTCACTCCATGAATTGATTGCTACGGCATCTGTCATCAGCAGTCACAACTAGCAACACCAGTAGCAGCCGACTGCGCGTAAAGAATGGGAATGTGCAGTGGGATTTTTGTGAACTCGGCGCAAGGCAGATCTTTCCGACATAGGTTTGAGAATCTTAAGGGAGGACTTGTACTGTTTCTAAATTCAGTGTAGCGGTGGGAGGAGGGTGCTTCTTGCGCGTAACAGTACGCTTGCCAATTGTGGCTGCTAATCGTTCGCTCGTATCTGCCTTGACACATTCGCTGGCTGTGAATTATTCCACTTGCATGGCAGTGTGGACATGTTGGTGTGTTAAAAATTCTGGAGGCGCTGGGTATCGATCCCAGTACCTCTCGCATGCTAAGCGAGCGCTCTATCATCTGAGCTACGCCCCCTGATGACAAATAGTGCTACATACAACCATATCAATACCACAGACCCTTGCACTCTCATTATTCCGCAGACAAACACTACTCTCAATGTGGCCGCGAGGGTGTCTTTCAGGTTTTCTGCATTCTGTATCGAATCGTAGTTGGCCAAAATTAAAGTGGCACGCACAACGTCGAAAATAGCGTTCGGCCACCACTCTGAGTAAGACGGACGTGTTGTCCACTCTCTAGACTTCATTGAGGTTAGGCCGTTATACCTAAGACAGATTTGCAGTCGATGACACCTCGACAACAGCCGGTCCTCACATTTACGTCTTGCTCTCCTTACGTCAGTATACATCATATGAGTCTGTGACGCAGGCTTTGCAACATCTTGCGTGTCTTTAGGCTCGCCGCGACCAACACTTACCATGCACTGTCCACAAAACATGGAGGCGCCGGGGCTTGAACCCGGGACCTTTCACATGCAAAGCGAACGCTCTACCAACTGAGCTACGCCCCCAAGCGCAACAGAGCTGCGCTGTTTTCCTTTCTTTGCTACTCTGAAGTGCACGGACCTGATGGTTGGTTGGTTTGTAGGGGTGAAGGGACCAGTGTACAAAGGCGTGGTCACGTTCATATACACATGAGTTCCAAGTAGTTTCGATGTTCTGGTGTTACGACTACAAATTCCGTCTGTATTTAACGTCTTAAATTGAAAGGACTGTCGACTGATGACCACAGCAGTTGAGACCCATAGTGCTCAGAGCCATTTCTCGAAAGGACAGTCACAAATTGCTCCGTTTTCACTCCTTGTCGGCAATCACACCGCGCCTCAGGTAACAAGCACATCTGAAGCCCCATTGTGCACTCGACTGTTCATGCCAACTCACTGCCTCGCACTTTACTACTGTGTACCACTCTTGTCGTCCAACTGCAAAAGACTGGGCCACAACACGTTTCCGCGTCTCCATTGCACTGCGCAAACTACGAAACGCTCCCCAAACATGGCACTCACCAATGCAGACGACTTTTCCGACTTTACACGACGCTCACGCAACGCTCACGCTAGTGACAGCCTTATTTAGAGCTTGACGTCGCGCCCAAGCGAGTGAGCACATTTCGCCTACGGCTTAGGCCGCCCACCTAGTGTGGCTGCTCGGTGTCTGCAGGCAGCGAGGGGCTGCAACCTTCCCGTGTTCGCACATCTGAAGCCCCATTGTGCACTCGACTGTTCATGCCAACTCACTGCCTCGCACTTTACTACTGTGTACCACTCTTGTCGTCCAACTGCAAAAGACTGGGCCACAACACGTTTCCGCGTCTCCATTGCACTGCGCAAACTACGAAACGCTCCCCAAACATGGCACTCACCAATGCAGACGACTTTTCCGACTTTACACGACGCTCACGCAACGCTCACGCTAGTGACAGCCTTATTTAGAGCTTGACGTCGCGCCCAAGCGAGTGAGCACATTTCGCCTACGGCTTAGGCCGCCCACCTAGTGTGGCTGCTCGGTGTCTGCAGGCAGCGAGGGGCTGCAACCTTCCCGTGTTCGCACATCTGAAGCCCCATTGTGCACTCGACTGTTCATGCCAACTCACTGCCTCGCACTTTACTACTGTGTACCACTCTTGTCGTCCAACTGCAAAAGACTGGGCCACAACACGTTTCCGCGTCTCCATTGCACTGCGCAAACTACGAAACGCTCCCCAAACATGGCACTCACCAATGCAGACGACTTTTCCGACTTTACACGACGCTCACGCAACGCTCACGCTAGTGACAGCCTTATTTAGAGCTTGACGTCGCGCCCAAGCGAGTGAGCACATTTCGCCTACGGCTTAGGCCGCCCAACTAGTGTGGCTGCTCGGTGTCTGCAGGCAGCGAGGGGCTGCAACCTTCCCGTGTTCGCGCCTATGTCACCTCTGCTTGCTTGTCAGAGACAGAGTATCGCAAAACATACAACTCACTCCATGAATTGATTGCTACGGCATCTGTCATCAGCAGTCACAACTAGCAACACCAGTAGCAGCCGACTGCACGTAAAGAATGGGAATGTGCAGTGGGATTTTTGTGAACTCGGCGCAAGGCAGATCTTTCCGACATAGGTTTGAGAATCTTAAGGGAGGACTTGTACTGTTTCTAAATTCAGTGTAGCGGTGGGAGGAGGGTGCTTCTTGCGCGTAACAGTACGCTTGCCAATTGTGGCTGCTAATCGTTCGCTCGTATCTGCCTTGACACATTCGCTGGCTGTGAATTATTCCACTTGCATGGCAGTGTGGACATGTTGGTGTGTTAAAAATTCTGGAGGCGCTGGGTATCGATCCCAGTACCTCTCGCATGCTAAGCGAGCGCTCTACCATCTGAGCTACGCCCCCTGATGACAAATAGTGCTACATACAACCATATCAATACCACAGACCCTTGCACTCTCATTATTCCGCAGACAAACACTACTCTCAATGTGGCCGCGAGGGTGTCTTTCAGGTTTTCTGCATTCTGTATCGAATCGTAGTTGGCCAAAATTAAAGTGGCACGCACAACGTCGAAAATAGCGTTCGGCCACCACTCTGAGTAAGACGGACGTGTTGTCCACTCTCTAGACTTCATTGAGGTTAGGCCGTTATACCTAAGACAGATTTGCAGTCGATGACACCTCGACAACAGCCGGTCCTCACATTTACGTCTAGCGCTCCTTACGTCAGTATACATCATATGAGTCTGTGACGCTGGCTTTGCAACATCTTGCGTGTCTTTAGGCTCGCCGCGACCAACACTTACCATGCACTGTCCACAAAACATGGAGGCGCCGGGGCTTGAACCCGGGACCTTTCACATGCAAAGCGAACGCTCTACCAACTGAGCTACGCCCCCAAGCGCAACAGAGCTGCGCTGTTTTCCTTTCTTTGCTACTCTGAAGTGCACGGACCTGATGGTTGGTTGGTTTGTAGGGGTGAAGGGACCAGTGTACAAAGGCGTGGTCACGTTCATATACACATGAGTTCCAAGTAGTTTCGATGTTCTGGTGTTACGACTACAAATTCCGTCTGTATTTAACGTCTTAAATTGAAAGGACTGTCGACTGATGACCACAGCAGTTGAGACCCATAGTGCTCAGAGCCATTTCTCGAAAGGACAGTCACAAATTGCTCCGTTTTCACTCCTTGTCGGCAATCACACCGCGCCTCAGGTAACAAGCACATCTGAAGCCCCATTGTGCACTCGACTGTTCATGCCAACTCACTGCCTCGCACTTTACTACTGTGTACCACTCTTGTCGTCCAACTGCAAAAGACTGGGCCACAACACGTTTCCGCGTCTCCATTGCACTGCGCAAACTACGAAACGCTCCCCAAACATGGCACTCACCAATGCAGACGACTTTTCCGACTTTACACGACGCTCACGCAACGCTCACGCTAGTGACAGCCTTATTTAGAGCTTGACGTCGCGCCCAAGCGAGTGAGCACATTTCGCCTACGGCTTAGGCCGCCCACCTAGTGTGGCTGCTCGGTGTCTGCAGGCAGCGAGGGGCTGCAACCTTCCCGTGTTCGCACATCTGAAGCCCCATTGTGCACTCGACTGTTCATGCCAACTCACTGCCTCGCACTTTACTACTGTGTACCACTCTTGTCGTCCAACTGCAAAAGACTGGGCCACAACACGTTTCCGCGTCTCCATTGCACTGCGCAAACTACGAAACGCTCCCCAAACATGGCACTCACCAATGCAGACGACTTTTCCGACTTTACACGACGCTCACGCAACGCTCACGCTAGTGACAGCCTTATTTAGAGCTTGACGTCGCGCCCAAGCGAGTGAGCACATTTCGCCTACGGCTTAGGCCGCCCACCTAGTGTGGCTGCTCGGTGTCTGCAGGCAGCGAGGGGCTGCAACCTTCCCGTGTTCGCACATCTGAAGCCCCATTGTGCACTCGACTGTTCATGCCAACTCACTGCCTCGCACTTTACTACTGTGTACCACTCTTGTCGTCCAACTGCAAAAGACTGGGCCACAACACGTTTCCGCGTCTCCATTGCACTGCGCAAACTACGAAACGCTCCCCAAACATGGCACTCACCAATGCAGACGACTTTTCCGACTTTACACGACGCTCACGCTAGTGACAGCCTTATTTAGAGCTTGACGTCGCGCCCAAGCGAGTGAGCACATTTCGCCTACGGCTTAGGCCGCCCACCTAGTGTGGCTGCTCGGTGTCTGCAGGCAGCGAGGGGCTGCAACCTTCCCGTGTTCGCGCCTATGTCACCTCTGCTTGCTTGTCAGAGACAGAGTATCGCAAAACATACAACTCACTCCATGAATTGATTGCTACGGCATCTGTCATCAGCAGTCACAACTAGCAACACCAGTAGCAGCCGACTGCACGTAAAGAATGGGAATGTGCAGTGGGATTTTTGTGAACTCGGCGCAAGGCAGATCTTTCCGACATAGGTTTGAGAATCTTAAGGGAGGACTTGTACTGTTTCTAAATTCAGTGTAGCGGTGGGAGGAGGGTGCTTCTTGCGCGTAACAGTACGCTTGCCAATTGTGGCTGCTAATCGTTCGCTCGTATCTGCCTTGACACATTCGCTGGCTGTGAATTATTCCACTTGCATGGCAGTGTGGACATGTTGGTGTGTTAAAAATTCTGGAGGCGCTGGGTATCGATCCCAGTACCTCTCGCATGCTAAGCGAGCGCTCTACCATCTGAGCTACGCCCCCTGATGACAAATAGTGCTACATACAACCATATCAATACCACAGACCCTTGCACTCTCATTATTCCGCAGACAAACACTACTCTCAATGTGGCCGCGAGGGTGTCTTTCAGGTTTTCTGCATTCTGTATCGAATCGTAGTTGGCCAAAATTAAAGTGGCACGCACAACGTCGAAAATAGCGTTCGGCCACCACTCTGAGTAAGACGGACGTGTTGTCCACTCTCTAGACTTCATTGAGGTTAGGCCGTTATACCTAAGACAGATTTGCAGTCGATGACACCTCGACAACAGCCGGTCCTCACATTTACGTCTTGCTCTCCTTACGTCAGTATACATCATATGAGTCTGTGACGCTGGCTTTGCAACATCTTGCGTGTCTTTAGGCTCGCCGCGACCAACACTTACCATGCACTGTCCACAAAACATGGAGGCGCCGGGGCTTGAACCCGGGACCTTTCACATGCAAAGCGAACGCTCTACCAACTGAGCTACGCCCCCAAGCGCAACAGAGCTGCGCTGTTTTCCTTTCTTTGCTACTCTGAAGTGCACGGACCTGATGGTTGGTTGGTTTGTAGGGGTGAAGGGACCAGTGTACAAAGGCGCGGTCACGTTCATATACACATGAGTTCCAAGTAGTTTCGATGTTCTGGTGTTACGACTACAAATTCCGTCTGTATTTAACGTCTTAAATTGAAAGGACTGTCGACTGATGACCACAGCAGTTGAGACCCATAGTGCTCAGAGCCATTTCTCGAAAGGACAGTCACAAATTGCTCCGTTTTCACTCCTTGTCGGCAATCACACCGCGCCTCAGGTAACAAGCACATCTGAAGCCCCATTGTGCACTCGACTGTTCATGCCAACTCACTGCCTCGCACTTTACTACTGTGTACCACTCTTGTCGTCCAACTGCAAAAGACTGGGCCACAACACGTTTCCGCGTCTCCATTGCACTGCGCAAACTACGAAACGCTCCCCAAACATGGCACTCACCAATGCAGACGACTTTTCCGACTTTACACGACGCTCACGCTAGTGACAGCCTTATTTAGAGCTTGACGTCGCGCCCAAGCGAGTGAGCACATTTCGCCTACGGCTTAGGCCGCCCACCTAGTGTGGCTGCTCGGTGTCTGCAGGCAGCGAGGGGCTGCAACCTTCCCGTGTTCGCGCCTATGTCACCTCTGCTTGCTTGTCAGAGACAGAGTATCGCAAAACATACAACTCACTCCATGAATTGATTGCTACGGCATCTGTCATCAGCAGTCACAACTAGCAACACCAGTAGCAGCCGACTGCACGTAAAGAATGGGAATGTGCAGTGGGATTTTTGTGAACTCGGCGCAAGGCAGATCTTTCCGACATAGGTTTGAGAATCTTAAGGGAGGACTTGTACTGTTTCTAAATTCAGTGTAGCGGTGGGAGGAGGGTGCTTCTTGCGCGTAACAGTACGCTTGCCAATTGTGGCTGCTAATCGTTCGCTCGTATCTGCCTTGACACATTCGCTGGCTGTGAATTATTCCACTTGCATGGCAGTGTGGACATGTTGGTGTGTTAAAAATTCTGGAGGCGCTGGGTATCGATCCCAGTACCTCTCGCATGCTAAGCGAGCGCTCTACCATCTGAGCTACGCCCCATGATGACAAATAGTGCTACATACAACCATATCAATACCACAGACCCTTGCACTCTCATTATTCCGCAGACAAACACTACTCTCAATGTGGCCGCGAGGGTGTCTTTCAGGTTTTCTGCATTCTGTATCGAATCGTAGTTGGCCAAAATTAAAGTGGCACGCACAACGTCGAAAATAGCGTTCGGCCACCACTCTGAGTAAGACGGACGTGTTGTCCACTCTCTAGACTTCATTGAGGTTAGGCCGTTATACCTAAGACAGATTTGCAGTCGATGACACCTCGACAACAGCCGGTCCTCACATTTACGTCTTGCTCTCCTTACGTCAGTATACATCATATGAGTCTGTGACGCTGGCTTTGCAACATCTTGCGTGTCTTTAGGCTCGCCGCGACCAACACTTACCATGCACTGTCCACAAAACATGGAGGCGCCAGGGCTTGAACCCGGGACCTTTCACATGCAAAGCGAACGCTCTACCAACTGAGCTACGCCCCCAAGCGCAACAGAGCTGCGCTGTTTTCCTTTCTTTGCTACTCTGAAGTGCACGGACCTGATGGTTGGTTGGTTTGTAGGGGTGAAGGGACCAGTGTACAAAGGCGCGGTCACGTTCATATACACATGAGTTCCAAGTAGTTTCGATGTTCTGGTGTTACGACTACAAATTCCGTCTGTATTTAACGTCTTAAATTGAAAGGACTGTCGACTGATGACCACAGCAGTTGAGACCCATAGTGCTCAGAGCCATTTCTCGAAAGGACAGTCACAAATTGCTCCGTTTTCACTCCTTGTCGGCAATCACACCGCGCCTCAGGTAACAAGCACATCTGAAGCCCCATTGTGCACTCGACTGTTCATGCCAACTCACTGCCTCGCACTTTACTACTGTGTACCACTCTTGTCGTCCAACTGCAAAAGACTGGGCCACAACACGTTTCCGCGTCTCCATTGCACTGCGCAAACTACGAAACGCTCCCCAAACATGGCACTCACCAATGCAGACGACTTTTCCGACTTTACACGACGCTCACGCTAGTGACAGCCTTATTTAGAGCTTGACGTCGCGCCCAAGCGAGTGAGCACATTTCGCCTACGGCTTAGGCCGCCCACCTAGTGTGGCTGCTCGGTGTCTGCAGGCAGCGAGGGGCTGCAACCTTCCCGTGTTCGCGCCTATGTCACCTCTGCTTGCTTGTCAGAGACAGAGTATCGCAAAACATACAACTCACTCCATGAATTGATTGCTACGGCATCTGTCATCAGCAGTCACAACTAGCAACACCAGTAGCAGCCGACTGCACGTAAAGAATGGGAATGTGCAGTGGGATTTTTGTGAACTCGGCGCAAGGCAGATCTTTCCGACATAGGTTTGAGAATCTTAAGGGAGGACTTGTACTGTTTCTAAATTCAGTGTAGCGGTGGGAGGAGGGTGCTTCTTGCGCGTAACAGTACGCTTGCCAATTGTGGCTGCTAATCGTTCGCTCGTATCTGCCTTGACACATTCGCTGGCTGTGAATTATTCCACTTGCATGGCAGTGTGGACATGTTGGTGTGTTAAAAATTCTGGAGGCGCTGGGTATCGATCCCAGTACCTCTCGCATGCTAAGCGAGCGCTCTACCATCTGAGCTACGCCCCCTGATGACAAATAGTGCTACATACAACCATATCAATACCACAGACCCTTGCACTCTCATTATTCCGCAGACAAACACTACTCTCAATGTGGCCGCGAGGGTGTCTTTCAGGTTTTCTGCATTCTGTATCGAATCGTAGTTGGCCAAAATTAAAGTGGCACGCACAACGTCGAAAATAGCGTTCGGCCACCACTCTGAGTAAGACGGACGTGTTGTCCACTCTCTAGACTTCATTGAGGTTAGGCCGTTATACCTAAGACAGATTTGCAGTCGATGACACCTCGACAACAGCCGGTCCTCACATTTACGTCTTGCTCTCCTTACGTCAGTATACATCATATGAGTCTGTGACGCTGGCTTTGCAACATCTTGCGTGTCTTTAGGCTCGCCGCGACCAACACTTACCATGCACTGTCCACAAAACATGGAGGCGCCGGGGCTTGAACCCGGGACCTTTCACATGCAAAGCGAACGCTCTACCAACTGAGCTACGCCCCCAAGCGCAACAGAGCTGCGCTGTTTTCCTTTCTTTGCTACTCTGAAGTGCACGGACCTGATGGTTGGTTGGTTTGTAGGGGTGAAGGGACCAGTGTACAAAGGCGTGGTCACGTTCATATACACATGAGTTCCAAGTAGTTTCGATGTTCTGGTGTTACGACTACAAATTCCGTCTGTATTTAACGTCTTAAATTGAAAGGACTGTCGACTGATGACCACAGCAGTTGAGACCCATAGTGCTCAGAGCCATTTCTCGAAAGGACAGTCACAAATTGCTCCGTTTTCACTCCTTGTCGGCAATCACACCGCGCCTCAGGTAACAAGCACATCTGAAGCCCCATTGTGCACTCGACTGTTCATGCCAACTCACTGCCTCGCACTTTACTACTGTGTACCACTCTTGTCGTCCAACTGCAAAAGACTGGGCCACAACACGTTTCCGCGTCTCCATTGCACTGCGCAAACTACGAAACGCTCCCCAAACATGGCACTCACCAATGCAGACGACTTTTCCGACTTTACACGACGCTCACGCAACGCTCACGCTAGTGACAGCCTTATTTAGAGCTTGACGTCGCGCCCAAGCGAGTGAGCACATTTCGCCTACGGCTTAGGCCGCCCACCTAGTGTGGCTGCTCGGTGTCTGCAGGCAGCGAGGGGCTGCAACCTTCCCGTGTTCGCGCCTATGTCACCTCTGCTTGCTTGTCAGAGACAGAGTATCGCAAAACATACAACTCACTCCATGAATTGATTGCTACGGCATCTGTCATCAGCAGTCACAACTAGCAACACCAGTAGCAGCCGACTGCACGTAAAGAATGGGAATGTGCAGTGGGATTTTTGTGAACTCGGCGCAAGGCAGATCTTTCCGACATAGGTTTGAGAATCTTAAGGGAGGACTTGTACTGTTTCTAAATTCAGTGTAGCGGTGGGAGGAGGGTGCTTCTTGCGCGTAACAGTACGCTTGCCAATTGTGGCTGCTAATCGTTCGCTCGTATCTGCCTTGACACATTCGCTGGCTGTGAATTATTCCACTTGCATGGCAGTGTGGACATGTTGGTGTGTTAAAAATTCTGGAGGCGCTGGGTATCGATCCCAGTACCTCTCGCATGCTAAGCGAGCGCTCTACCATCTGAGCTACGCCCCCTGATGACAAATAGTGCTACATACAACCATATCAATACCACAGACCCTTGCACTCTCATTATTCCGCAGACAAACACTACTCTCAATGTGGCCGCGAGGGTGTCTTTCAGGTTTTCTGCATTCTGTATCGAATCGTAGTTGGCCAAAATTAAAGTGGCACGCACAACGTCGAAAATAGCGTTCGGCCACCACTCTGAGTAAGACGGACGTGTTGTCCACTCTCTAGACTTCATTGAGGTTAGGCCGTTATACCTAAGACAGATTTGCAGTCGATGACACCTCGACAACAGCCGGTCCTCACATTTACG
Organism: Schistocerca cancellata; assembly: GCF_023864275.1. NCBI lineage: Eukaryota > Metazoa > Arthropoda > Insecta > Orthoptera > Acrididae > Schistocerca > Schistocerca cancellata. The sequence continues at coordinate 56,736 of NW_026046914.1, forward strand.
TCTTGCTCTCCTTACGTCAGTATACATCATATGAGTCTGTGACGCTGGCTTTGCAACATCTTGCGTGTCTTTAGGCTCGCCGCGACCAACACTTACCATGCACTGTCCACAAAACATGGAGGCGCCGGGGCTTGAACCCGGGACCTTTCACATGCAAAGCGAACGCTCTACCAACTGAGCTACGCCCCCAAGCGCAACAGAGCTGCGCTGTTTTCCTTTCTTTGCTACTCTGAAGTGCACGGACCTGATGGTTGGTTGGTTTGTAGGGGTGAAGGGACCAGTGTACAAAGGCGCGGTCACGTTCATATACACATGAGTTCCAAGTAGTTTCGATGTTCTGGTGTTACGACTACAAATTCCGTCTGTATTTAACGTCTTAAATTGAAAGGACTGTCGACTGATGACCACAGCAGTTGAGACCCATAGTGCTCAGAGCCATTTCTCGAAAGGACAGTCACAAATTGCTCCGTTTTCACTCCTTGTCGGCAATCACACCGCGCCTCAGGTAACAAGCACATCTGAAGCCCCATTGTGCACTCGACTGTTCATGCCAACTCACTGCCTCGCACTTTACTACTGTGTACCACTCTTGTCGTCCAACTGCAAAAGACTGGGCCACAACACGTTTCCGCGTCTCCATTGCACTGCGCAAACTACGAAACGCTCCCCAAACATGGCACTCACCAATGCAGACGACTTTTCCGACTTTACACGACGCTCACGCAACGCTCACGCTAGTGACAGCCTTATTTAGAGCTTGACGTCGCGCCCAAGCGAGTGAGCACATTTCGCCTACGGCTTAGGCCGCCCACCTAGTGTGGCTGCTCGGTGTCTGCAGGCAGCGAGGGGCTGCAACCTTCCCGTGTTCGCACATCTGAAGCCCCATTGTGCACTCGACTGTTCATGCCAACTCACTGCCTCGCACTTTACTACTGTGTACCACTCTTGTCGTCCAACTGCAAAAGACTGGGCCACAACACGTTTCCGCGTCTCCATTGCACTGCGCAAACTACGAAACGCTCCCCAAACATGGCACTCACCAATGCAGACGACTTTTCCGACTTTACACGACGCTCACGCAACGCTCACGCTAGTGACAGCCTTATTTAGAGCTTGACGTCGCGCCCAAGCGAGTGAGCACATTTCGCCTACGGCTTAGGCCGCCCAACTAGTGTGGCTGCTCGGTGTCTGCAGGCAGCGAGGGGCTGCAACCTTCCCGTGTTCGCGCCTATGTCACCTCTGCTTGCTTGTCAGAGACAGAGTATCGCAAAACATACAACTCACTCCATGAATTGATTGCTACGGCATCTGTCATCAGCAGTCACAACTAGCAACACCAGTAGCAGCCGACTGCACGTAAAGAATGGGAATGTGCAGTGGGATTTTTGTGAACTCGGCGCAAGGCAGATCTTTCCGACATAGGTTTGAGAATCTTAAGGGAGGACTTGTACTGTTTCTAAATTCAGTGTAGCGGTGGGAGGAGGGTGCTTCTTGCGCGTAACAGTACGCTTGCCAATTGTGGCTGCTAATCGTTCGCTCGTATCTGCCTTGACACATTCGCTGGCTGTGAATTATTCCACTTGCATGGCAGTGTGGACATGTTGGTGTGTTAAAAATTCTGGAGGCGCTGGGTATCGATCCCAGTACCTCTCGCATGCTAAGCGAGCGCTCTACCATCTGAGCTACGCCCCCTGATGACAAATAGTGCTACATACAACCATATCAATACCACAGACCCTTGCACTCTCATTATTCCGCAGACAAACACTACTCTCAATGTGGCCGCGAGGGTGTCTTTCAGGTTTTCTGCATTCTGTATCGAATCGTAGTTGGCCAAAATTAAAGTGGCACGCACAACGTCGAAAATAGCGTTCGGCCACCACTCTGAGTAAGACGGACGTGTTGTCCACTCTCTAGACTTCATTGAGGTTAGGCCGTTATACCTAAGACAGATTTGCAGTCGATGACACCTCGACAACAGCCGGTCCTCACATTTACGTCTTGCTCTCCTTACGTCAGTATACATCATATGAGTCTGTGACGCTGGCTTTGCAACATCTTGCGTGTCTTTAGGCTCGCCGCGACCAACACTTACCATGCACTGTCCACAAAACATGGAGGCGCCGGGGCTTGAACCCGGGACCTTTCACATGCAAAGCGAACGCTCTACCAACTGAGCTACGCCCCCAAGCGCAACAGAGCTGCGCTGTTTTCCTTTCTTTGCTACTCTGAAGTGCACGGACCTGATGGTTGGTTGGTTTGTAGGGGTGAAGGGACCAGTGTACAAAGGCGTGGTCACGTTCATATACACATGAGTTCCAAGTAGTTTCGATGTTCTGGTGTTACGACTACAAATTCCGTCTGTATTTAACGTCTTAAATTGAAAGGACTGTCGACTGATGACCACAGCAGTTGAGACCCATAGTGCTCAGAGCCATTTCTCGAAAGGACAGTCACAAATTGCTCCGTTTTCACTCCTTGTCGGCAATCACACCGCGCCTCAGGTAACAAGCACATCTGAAGCCCCATTGTGCACTCGACTGTTCATGCCAACTCACTGCCTCGCACTTTACTACTGTGTACCACTCTTGTCGTCCAACTGCAAAAGACTGGGCCACAACACGTTTCCGCGTCTCCATTGCACTGCGCAAACTACGAAACGCTCCCCAAACATGGCACTCACCAATGCAGACGACTTTTCCGACTTTACACGACGCTCACGCAACGCTCACGCTAGTGACAGCCTTATTTAGAGCTTGACGTCGCGCCCAAGCGAGTGAGCACATTTCGCCTACGGCTTAGGCCGCCCACCTAGTGTGGCTGCTCGGTGTCTGCAGGCAGCGAGGGGCTGCAACCTTCCCGTGTTCGCGCCTATGTCACCTCTGCTTGCTTGTCAGAGACAGAGTATCGCAAAACATACAACTCACTCCATGAATTGATTGCTACGGCATCTGTCATCAGCAGTCACAACTAGCAACACCAGTAGCAGCCGACTGCACGTAAAGAATGGGAATGTGCAGTGGGATTTTTGTGAACTCGGCGCAAGGCAGATCTTTCCGACATAGGTTTGAGAATCTTAAGGGAGGACTTGTACTGTTTCTAAATTCAGTGTAGCGGTGGGAAAAGGGTGCTTCTTGCGCGTAACAGTACGCTTGCCAATTGTGGCTGCTAATCGTTCGCTCGTATCTGCCTTGACACATTCGCTGGCTGTGAATTATTCCACTTGCATGGCAGTGTGGACATGTTGGTGTGTTAAAAATTCTGGAGGCGCTGGGTATCGATCCCAGTACCTCTCGCATGCTAAGCGAGCGCTCTACCATCTGAGCTACGCCCCCTGATGACAAATAGTGCTACATACAACCATATCAATACCACAGACCCTTGCACTCTCATTATTCCGCAGACAAACACTACTCTCAATGTGGCCGCGAGGGTGTCTTTCAGGTTTTCTGCATTCTGTATCGAATCGTAGTTGGCCAAAATTAAAGTGGCACGCACAACGTCGAAAATAGCGTTCGGCCACCACTCTGAGTAAGACGGACGTGTTGTCCACTCTCTAGACTTCATTGAGGTTAGGCCGTTATACCTAAGACAGATTTGCAGTCGATGACACCTCGACAACAGCCGGTCCTCACATTTACGTCTTGCTCTCCTTACGTCAGTATACATCATATGAGTCTGTGACGCTGGCTTTGCAACATCTTGCGTGTCTTTAGGCTCGCCGCGACCAACACTTACCATGCACTGTCCACAAAACATGGAGGCGCCGGGGCTTGAACCCGGGACCTTTCACATGCAAAGCGAACGCTCTACCAACTGAGCTACGCCCCCAAGCGCAACAGAGCTGCGCTGTTTTCCTTTCTTTGCTACTCTGAAGTGCACGGACCTGATGGTTGGTTGGTTTGTAGGGGTGAAGGGACCAGTGTACAAAGGCGTGGTCACGTTCATATACACATGAGTTCCAAGTAGTTTCGATGTTCTGGTGTTACGACTACAAATTCCGTCTGTATTTAACGTCTTAAATTGAAAGGACTGTCGACTGATGACCACAGCAGTTGAGACCCATAGTGCTCAGAGCCATTTCTCGAAAGGACAGTCACAAATTGCTCCGTTTTCACTCCTTGTCGGCAATCACACCGCGCCTCAGGTAACAAGCACATCTGAAGCCCCATTGTGCACTCGACTGTTCATGCCAACTCACTGCCTCGCACTTTACTACTGTGTACCACTCTTGTCGTCCAACTGCAAAAGACTGGGCCACAACACGTTTCCGCGTCTCCATTGCACTGCGCAAACTACGAAACGCTCCCCAAACATGGCACTCACCAATGCAGACGACTTTTCCGACTTTACACGACGCTCACGCAACGCTCACGCTAGTGACAGCCTTATTTAGAGCTTGACGTCGCGCCCAAGCGAGTGAGCACATTTCGCCTACGGCTTAGGCCGCCCACCTAGTGTGGCTGCTCGGTGTCTGCAGGCAGCGAGGGGCTGCAACCTTCCCGTGTTCGCACATCTGAAGCCCCATTGTGCACTCGACTGTTCATGCCAACTCACTGCCTCGCACTTTACTACTGTGTACCACTCTTGTCGTCCAACTGCAAAAGACTGGGCCACAACACGTTTCCGCGTCTCCATTGCACTGCGCAAACTACGAAACGCTCCCCAAACATGGCACTCACCAATGCAGACGACTTTTCCGACTTTACACGACGCTCACGCAACGCTCACGCTAGTGACAGCCTTATTTAGAGCTTGACGTCGCGCCCAAGCGAGTGAGCACATTTCGCCTACGGCTTAGGCCGCCCACCTAGTGTGGCTGCTCGGTGTCTGCAGGCAGCGAGGGGCTGCAACCTTCCCGTGTTCGCACATCTGAAGCCCCATTGTGCACTCGACTGTTCATGCCAACTCACTGCCTCGCACTTTACTACTGTGTACCACTCTTGTCGTCCAACTGCAAAAGACTGGGCCACAACACGTTTCCGCGTCTCCATTGCACTGCGCAAACTACGAAACGCTCCCCAAACATGGCACTCACCAATGCAGACGACTTTTCCGACTTTACACGACGCTCACGCTAGTGACAGCCTTATTTAGAGCTTGACGTCGCGCCCAAGCGAGTGAGCACATTTCGCCTACGGCTTAGGCCGCCCACCTAGTGTGGCTGCTCGGTGTCTGCAGGCAGCGAGGGGCTGCAACCTTCCCGTGTTCGCGCCTATGTCACCTCTGCTTGCTTGTCAGAGACAGAGTATCGCAAAACATACAACTCACTCCATGAATTGATTGCTACGGCATCTGTCATCAGCAGTCACAACTAGCAACACCAGTAGCAGCCGACTGCACGTAAAGAATGGGAATGTGCAGTGGGATTTTTGTGAACTCGGCGCAAGGCAGATCTTTCCGACATAGGTTTGAGAATCTTAAGGGAGGACTTGTACTGTTTCTAAATTCAGTGTAGCGGTGGGAGGAGGGTGCTTCTTGCGCGTAACAGTACGCTTGCCAATTGTGGCTGCTAATCGTTCGCTCGTATCTGCCTTGACACATTCGCTGGCTGTGAATTATTCCACTTGCATGGCAGTGTGGACATGTTGGTGTGTTAAAAATTCTGGAGGCGCTGGGTATCGATCCCAGTACCTCTCGCATGCTAAGCGAGCGCTCTACCATCTGAGCTACGCCCCCTGATGACAAATAGTGCTACATACAACCATATCAATACCACAGACCCTTGCACTCTCATTATTCCGCAGACAAACACTACTCTCAATGTGGCCGCGAGGGTGTCTTTCAGGTTTTCTGCATTCTGTATCGAATCGTAGTTGGCCAAAATTAAAGTGGCACGCACAACGTCGAAAATAGCGTTCGGCCACCACTCTGAGTAAGACGGACGTGTTGTCCACTCTCTAGACTTCATTGAGGTTAGGCCGTTATACCTAAGACAGATTTGCAGTCGATGACACCTCGACAACAGCCGGTCCTCACATTTACGTCTTGCTCTCCTTACGTCAGTATACATCATATGAGTCTGTGACGCTGGCTTTGCAACATCTTGCGTGTCTTTAGGCTCGCCGCGACCAACACTTACCATGCACTGTCCACAAAACATGGAGGCGCCGGGGCTTGAACCCGGGACCTTTCACATGCAAAGCGAACGCTCTACCAACTGAGCTACGCCCCCAAGCGCAACAGAGCTGCGCTGTTTTCCTTTCTTTGCTACTCTGAAGTGCACGGACCTGATGGTTGGTTGGTTTGTAGGGGTGAAGGGACCAGTGTACAAAGGCGTGGTCACGTTCATATACACATGAGTTCCAAGTAGTTTCGATGTTCTGGTGTTACGACTACAAATTCCGTCTGTATTTAACGTCTTAAATTGAAAGGACTGTCGACTGATGACCACAGCAGTTGAGACCCATAGTGCTCAGAGCCATTTCTCGAAAGGACAGTCACAAATTGCTCCGTTTTCACTCCTTGTCGGCAATCACACCGCGCCTCAGGTAACAAGCACATCTGAAGCCCCATTGTGCACTCGACTGTTCATGCCAACTCACTGCCTCGCACTTTACTACTGTGTACCACTCTTGTCGTCCAACTGCAAAAGACTGGGCCACAACACGTTTCCGCGTCTCCATTGCACTGCGCAAACTACGAAACGCTCCCCAAACATGGCACTCACCAATGCAGACGACTTTTCCGACTTTACACGACGCTCACGCAACGCTCACGCTAGTGACAGCCTTATTTAGAGCTTGACGTCGCGCCCAAGCGAGTGAGCACATTTCGCCTACGGCTTAGGCCGCCCACCTAGTGTGGCTGCTCGGTGTCTGCAGGCAGCGAGGGGCTGCAACCTTCCCGTGTTCGCACATCTGAAGCCCCATTGTGCACTCGACTGTTCATGCCAACTCACTGCCTCGCACTTTACTACTGTGTACCACTCTTGTCGTCCAACTGCAAAAGACTGGGCCACAACACGTTTCCGCGTCTCCATTGCACTGCGCAAACTACGAAACGCTCCCCAAACATGGCACTCACCAATGCAGACGACTTTTCCGACTTTACGCAACGCTCACGCTAGTGACAGCCTTATTTAGAGCTTGACGTCGCGCCCAAGCGAGTGAGCACATTTCGCCTACGGCTTAGGCCGCCCACCTAGTGTGGCTGCTCGGTGTCTGCAGGCAGCGAGGGGCTGCAACCTTCCCGTGTTCGCGCCTATGTCACCTCTGCTTGCTTGTCAGAGACAGAGTATCGCAAAACATACAACTCACTCCATGAATTGATTGCTACGGCATCTGTCATCAGCAGTCACAACTAGCAACACCAGTAGCAGCCGACTGCACGTAAAGAATGGGAATGTGCAGTGGGATTTTTGTGAACTCGGCGCAAGGCAGATCTTTCCGACATAGGTTTGAGAATCTTAAGGGAGGACTTGTACTGTTTCTAAATTCAGTGTAGCGGTGGGAGGAGGGTGCTTCTTGCGCGTAACAGTACGCTTGCCAATTGTGGCTGCTAATCGTTCGCTCGTATCTGCCTTGACACATTCGCTGGCTGTGAATTATTCCACTTGCATGGCAGTGTGGACATGTTGGTGTGTTAAAAATTCTGGAGGCGCTGGGTATCGATCCCAGTACCTCTCGCATGCTAAGCGAGCGCTCTACCATCTGAGCTACGCCCCCTGATGACAAATAGTGCTACATACAACCATATCAATACCACAGACCCTTGCACTCTCATTATTCCGCAGACAAACACTACTCTCAATGTGGCCGCGAGGGTGTCTTTCAGGTTTTCTGCATTCTGTATCGAATCGTAGTTGGCCAAAATTAAAGTGGCACGCACAACGTCGAAAATAGCGTTCGGCCACCACTCTGAGTAAGACGGACGTGTTGTCCACTCTCTAGACTTCATTGAGGTTAGGCCGTTATACCTAAGACAGATTTGCAGTCGATGACACCTCGACAACAGCCGGTCCTCACATTTACGTCTTGCTCTCCTTACGTCAGTATACATCATATGAGTCTGTGACGCTGGCTTTGCAACATCTTGCGTGTCTTTAGGCTCGCCGCGACCAACACTTACCATGCACTGTCCACAAAACATGGAGGCGCCGGGGCTTGAACCCGGGACCTTTCACATGCAAAGCGAACGCTCTACCAACTGAGCTACGCCCCCAAGCGCAACAGAGCTGCGCTGTTTTCCTTTCTTTGCTACTCTGAAGTGCACGGACCTGATGGTTGGTTGGTTTGTAGGGGTGAAGGGACCAGTGTACAAAGGCGTGGTCACGTTCATATACACATGAGTTCCAAGTAGTTTCGATGTTCTGGTGTTACGACTACAAATTCCGTCTGTATTTAACGTCTTAAATTGAAAGGACTGTCGACTGATGACCACAGCAGTTGAGACCCATAGTGCTCAGAGCCATTTCTCGAAAGGACAGTCACAAATTGCTCCGTTTTCACTCCTTGTCGGCAATCACACCGCGCCTCAGGTAACAAGCACATCTGAAGCCCCATTGTGCACTCGACTGTTCATGCCAACTCACTGCCTCGCACTTTACTACTGTGTACCACTCTTGTCGTCCAACTGCAAAAGACTGGGCCACAACACGTTTCCGCGTCTCCATTGCACTGCGCAAACTACGAAACGCTCCCCAAACATGGCACTCACCAATGCAGACGACTTTTCCGACTTTACACGACGCTCACGCAACGCTCACGCTAGTGACAGCCTTATTTAGAGCTTGACGTCGCGCCCAAGCGAGTGAGCACATTTCGCCTACGGCTTAGGCCGCCCACCTAGTGTGGCTGCTCGGTGTCTGCAGGCAGCGAGGGGCTGCAACCTTCCCGTGTTCGCGCCTATGTCACCTCTGCTTGCTTGTCAGAGACAGAGTATCGCAAAACATACAACTCACTCCATGAATTGATTGCTACGGCATCTGTCATCAGCAGTCACAACTAGCAACACCAGTAGCAGCCGACTGCACGTAAAGAATGGGAATGTGCAGTGGGATTTTTGTGAACTCGGCGCAAGGCAGATCTTTCCGACATAGGTTTGAGAATCTTAAGGGAGGACTTGTACTGTTTCTAAATTCAGTGTAGCGGTGGGAAAAGGGTGCTTCTTGCGCGTAACAGTACGCTTGCCAATTGTGGCTGCTAATCGTTCGCTCGTATCTGCCTTGACACATTCGCTGGCTGTGAATTATTCCACTTGCATGGCAGTGTGGACATGTTGGTGTGTTAAAAATTCTGGAGGCGCTGGGTATCGATCCCAGTACCTCTCGCATGCTAAGCGAGCGCTCTACCATCTGAGCTACGCCCCCTGATGACAAATAGTGCTACATACAACCATATCAATACCACAGACCCTTGCACTCTCATTATTCCGCAGACAAACACTACTCTCAATGTGGCCGCGAGGGTGTCTTTCAGGTTTTCTGCATTCTGTATCGAATCGTAGTTGGCCAAAATTAAAGTGGCACGCACAACGTCGAAAATAGCGTTCGGCCACCACTCTGAGTAAGACGGACGTGTTGTCCACTCTCTAGACTTCATTGAGGTTAGGCCGTTATACCTAAGACAGATTTGCAGTCGATGACACCTCGACAACAGCCGGTCCTCACATTTACGTCTTGCTCTCCTTACGTCAGTATACATCATATGAGTCTGTGACGCTGGCTTTGCAACATCTTGCGTGTCTTTAGGCTCGCCGCGACCAACACTTACCATGCACTGTCCACAAAACATGGAGGCGCCGGGGCTTGAACCCGGGACCTTTCACATGCAAAGCGAACGCTCTACCAACTGAGCTACGCCCCCAAGCGCAACAGAGCTGCGCTGTTTTCCTTTCTTTGCTACTCTGAAGTGCACGGACCTGATGGTTGGTTGGTTTGTAGGGGTGAAGGGACCAGTGTACAAAGGCGCGGTCACGTTCATATACACATGAGTTCCAAGTAGTTTCGATGTTCTGGTGTTACGACTACAAATTCCGTCTGTATTTAACGTCTTAAATTGAAAGGACTGTCGACTGATGACCACAGCAGTTGAGACCCATAGTGCTCAGAGCCATTTCTCGAAAGGACAGTCACAAATTGCTCCGTTTTCACTCCTTGTCGGCAATCACACCGCGCCTCAGGTAACAAGCACATCTGAAGCCCCATTGTGCACTCGACTGTTCATGCCAACTCACTGCCTCGCACTTTACTACTGTGTACCACTCTTGTCGTCCAACTGCAAAAGACTGGGCCACAACACGTTTCCGCGTCTCCATTGCACTGCGCAAACTACGAAACGCTCCCCAAACATGGCACTCACCAATGCAGACGACTTTTCCGACTTTACACGACGCTCACGCAACGCTCACGCTAGTGACAGCCTTATTTAGAGCTTGACGTCGCGCCCAAGCGAGTGAGCACATTTCGCCTACGGCTTAGGCCGCCCACCTAGTGTGGCTGCTCGGTGTCTGCAGGCAGCGAGGGGCTGCAACCTTCCCGTGTTCGCACATCTGAAGCCCCATTGTGCACTCGACTGTTCATGCCAACTCACTGCCTCGCACTTTACTACTGTGTACCACTCTTGTCGTCCAACTGCAAAAGACTGGGCCACAACACGTTTCCGCGTCTCCATTGCACTGCGCAAACTACGAAACGCTCCCCAAACATGGCACTCACCAATGCAGACGACTTTTCCGACTTTACACGACGCTCACGCTAGTGACAGCCTTATTTAGAGCTTGACGTCGCGCCCAAGCGAGTGAGCACATTTCGCCTACGGCTTAGGCCGCCCACCTAGTGTGGCTGCTCGGTGTCTGCAGGCAGCGAGGGGCTGCAACCTTCCCGTGTTCGCGCCTATGTCACCTCTGCTTGCTTGTCAGAGACAGAGTATCGCAAAACATACAACTCACTCCATGAATTGATTGCTACGGCATCTGTCATCAGCAGTCACAACTAGCAACACCAGTAGCAGCCGACTGCACGTAAAGAATGGGAATGTGCAGTGGGATTTTTGTGAACTCGGCGCAAGGCAGATCTTTCCGACATAGGTTTGAGAATCTTAAGGGAGGACTTGTACTGTTTCTAAATTCAGTGTAGCGGTGGGAGGAGGGTGCTTCTTGCGCGTAACAGTACGCTTGCCAATTGTGGCTGCTAATCGTTCGCTCGTATCTGCCTTGACACATTCGCTGGCTGTGAATTATTCCACTTGCATGGCAGTGTGGACATGTTGGTGTGTTAAAAATTCTGGAGGCGCTGGGTATCGATCCCAGTACCTCTCGCATGCTAAGCGAGCGCTCTACCATCTGAGCTACGCCCCCTGATGACAAATAGTGCTACATACAACCATATCAATACCACAGACCCTTGCACTCTCATTATTCCGCAGACAAACACTACTCTCAATGTGGCCGCGAGGGTGTCTTTCAGGTTTTCTGCATTCTGTATCGAATCGTAGTTGGCCAAAATTAAAGTGGCACGCACAACGTCGAAAATAGCGTTCGGCCACCACTCTGAGTAAGACGGACGTGTTGTCCACTCTCTAGACTTCATTGAGGTTAGGCCGTTATACCTAAGACAGATTTGCAGTCGATGACACCTCGACAACAGCCGGTCCTCACATTTACGTCTTGCTCTCCTTACGTCAGTATACATCATATGAGTCTGTGACGCTGGCTTTGCAACATCTTGCGTGTCTTTAGGCTCGCCGCGACCAACACTTACCATGCACTGTCCACAAAACATGGAGGCGCCGGGGCTTGAACCCGGGACCTTTCACATGCAAAGCGAACGCTCTACCAACTGAGCTACGCCCCCAAGCGCAACAGAGCTGCGCTGTTTTCCTTTCTTTGCTACTCTGAAGTGCACGGACCTGATGGTTGGTTGGTTTGTAGGGGTGAAGGGACCAGTGTACAAAGGCGTGGTCACGTTCATATACACATGAGTTCCAAGTAGTTTCGATGTTCTGGTGTTACGACTACAAATTCCGTCTGTATTTAACGTCTTAAATTGAAAGGACTGTCGACTGATGACCACAGCAGTTGAGACCCATAGTGCTCAGAGCCATTTCTCGAAAGGACAGTCACAAATTGCTCCGTTTTCACTCCTTGTCGGCAATCACACCGCGCCTCAGGTAACAAGCACATCTGAAGCCCCATTGTGCACTCGACTGTTCATGCCAACTCACTGCCTCGCACTTTACTACTGTGTACCACTCTTGTCGTCCAACTGCAAAAGACTGGGCCACAACACGTTTCCGCGTCTCCATTGCACTGCGCAAACTACGAAACGCTCCCCAAACATGGCACTCACCAATGCAGACGACTTTTCCGACTTTACACGACGCTCACGCAACGCTCACGCTAGTGACAGCCTTATTTAGAGCTTGACGTCGCGCCCAAGCGAGTGAGCACATTTCGCCTACGGCTTAGGCCGCCCACCTAGTGTGGCTGCTCGGTGTCTGCAGGCAGCGAGGGGCTGCAACCTTCCCGTGTTCGCACATCTGAAGCCCCATTGTGCACTCGACTGTTCATGCCAACTCACTGCCTCGCACTTTACTACTGTGTACCACTCTTGTCGTCCAACTGCAAAAGACTGGGCCACAACACGTTTCCGCGTCTCCATTGCACTGCGCAAACTACGAAACGCTCCCCAAACATGGCACTCACCAATGCAGACGACTTTTCCGACTTTACGCAACGCTCACGCTAGTGACAGCCTTATTTAGAGCTTGACGTCGCGCCCAAGCGAGTGAGCACATTTCGCCTACGGCTTAGGCCGCCCACCTAGTGTGGCTGCTCGGTGTCTGCAGGCAGCGAGGGGCTGCAACCTTCCCGTGTTCGCGCCTATGTCACCTCTGCTTGCTTGTCAGAGACAGAGTATCGCAAAACATACAACTCACTCCATGAATTGATTGCTACGGCATCTGTCATCAGCAGTCACAACTAGCAACACCAGTAGCAGCCGACTGCACGTAAAGAATGGGAATGTGCAGTGGGATTTTTGTGAACTCGGCGCAAGGCAGATCTTTCCGACATAGGTTTGAGAATCTTAAGGGAGGACTTGTACTGTTTCTAAATTCAGTGTAGCGGTGGGAAAAGGGTGCTTCTTGCGCGTAACAGTACGCTTGCCAATTGTGGCTGCTAATCGTTCGCTCGTATCTGCCTTGACACATTCGCTGGCTGTGAATTATTCCACTTGCATGGCAGTGTGGACATGTTGGTGTGTTAAAAATTCTGGAGGCGCTGGGTATCGATCCCAGTACCTCTCGCATGCTAAGCGAGCGCTCTACCATCTGAGCTACGCCCCCTGATGACAAATAGTGCTACATACAACCATATCAATACCACAGACCCTTGCACTCTCATTATTCCGCAGACAAACACTACTCTCAATGTGGCCGCGAGGGTGTCTTTCAGGTTTTCTGCATTCTGTATCGAATCGTAGTTGGCCAAAATTAAAGTGGCACGCACAACGTCGAAAATAGCGTTCGGCCACCACTCTGAGTAAGACGGACGTGTTGTCCACTCTCTAGACTTCATTGAGGTTAGGCCGTTATACCTAAGACAGATTTGCAGTCGATGACACCTCGACAACAGCCGGTCCTCACATTTACGTCTTGCTCTCCTTACGTCAGTATACATCATATGAGTCTGTGACGCTGGCTTTGCAACATCTTGCGTGTCTTTAGGCTCGCCGCGACCAACACTTACCATGCACTGTCCACAAAACATGGAGGCGCCGGGGCTTGAACCCGGGACCTTTCACATGCAAAGCGAACGCTCTACCAACTGAGCTACGCCCCCAAGCGCAACAGAGCTGCGCTGTTTTCCTTTCTTTGCTACTCTGAAGTGCACGGACCTGATGGTTGGTTGGTTTGTAGGGGTGAAGGGACCAGTGTACAAAGGCGCGGTCACGTTCATATACACATGAGTTCCAAGTAGTTTCGATGTTCTGGTGTTACGACTACAAATTCCGTCTGTATTTAACGTCTTAAATTGAAAGGACTGTCGACTGATGACCACAGCAGTTGAGACCCATAGTGCTCAGAGCCATTTCTCGAAAGGACAGTCACAAATTGCTCCGTTTTCACTCCTTGTCGGCAATCACACCGCGCCTCAGGTAACAAGCACATCTGAAGCCCCATTGTGCACTCGACTGTTCATGCCAACTCACTGCCTCGCACTTTACTACTGTGTACCACTCTTGTCGTCCAACTGCAAAAGACTGGGCCACAACACGTTTCCGCGTCTCCATTGCACTGCGCAAACTACGAAACGCTCCCCAAACATGGCACTCACCAATGCAGACGACTTTTCCGACTTTACACGACGCTCACGCAACGCTCACGCTAGTGACAGCCTTATTTAGAGCTTGACGTCGCGCCCAAGCGAGTGAGCACATTTCGCCTACGGCTTAGGCCGCCCACCTAGTGTGGCTGCTCGGTGTCTGCAGGCAGCGAGGGGCTGCAACCTTCCCGTGTTCGCACATCTGAAGCCCCATTGTGCACTCGACTGTTCATGCCAACTCACTGCCTCGCACTTTACTACTGTGTACCACTCTTGTCGTCCAACTGCAAAAGACTGGGCCACAACACGTTTCCGCGTCTCCATTGCACTGCGCAAACTACGAAACGCTCCCCAAACATGGCACTCACCAATGCAGACGACTTTTCCGACTTTACACGACGCTCACGCTAGTGACAGCCTTATTTAGAGCTTGACGTCGCGCCCAAGCGAGTGAGCACATTTCGCCTACGGCTTAGGCCGCCCACCTAGTGTGGCTGCTCGGTGTCTGCAGGCAGCGAGGGGCTGCAACCTTCCCGTGTTCGCGCCTATGTCACCTCTGCTTGCTTGTCAGAGACAGAGTATCGCAAAACATACAACTCACTCCATGAATTGATTGCTACGGCATCTGTCATCAGCAGTCACAACTAGCAACACCAGTAGCAGCCGACTGCACGTAAAGAATGGGAATGTGCAGTGGGATTTTTGTGAACTCGGCGCAAGGCAGATCTTTCCGACATAGGTTTGAGAATCTTAAGGGAGGACTTGTACTGTTTCTAAATTCAGTGTAGCGGTGGGAGGAGGGTGCTTCTTGCGCGTAACAGTACGCTTGCCAATTGTGGCTGCTAATCGTTCGCTCGTATCTGCCTTGACACATTCGCTGGCTGTGAATTATTCCACTTGCATGGCAGTGTGGACATGTTGGTGTGTTAAAAATTCTGGAGGCGCTGGGTATCGATCCCAGTACCTCTCGCATGCTAAGCGAGCGCTCTACCATCTGAGCTACGCCCCCTGATGACAAATAGTGCTACATACAACCATATCAATACCACAGACCCTTGCACTCTCATTATTCCGCAGACAAACACTACTCTCAATGTGGCCGCGAGGGTGTCTTTCAGGTTTTCTGCATTCTGTATCGAATCGTAGTTGGCCAAAATTAAAGTGGCACGCACAACGTCGAAAATAGCGTTCGGCCACCACTCTGAGTAAGACGGACGTGTTGTCCACTCTCTAGACTTCATTGAGGTTAGGCCGTTATACCTAAGACAGATTTGCAGTCGATGACACCTCGACAACAGCCGGTCCTCACATTTACGTCTTGCTCTCCTTACGTCAGTATACATCATATGAGTCTGTGACGCTGGCTTTGCAACATCTTGCGTGTCTTTAGGCTCGCCGCGACCAACACTTACCATGCACTGTCCACAAAACATGGAGGCGCCGGGGCTTGAACCCGGGACCTTTCACATGCAAAGCGAACGCTCTACCAACTGAGCTACGCCCCCAAGCGCAACAGAGCTGCGCTGTTTTCCTTTCTTTGCTACTCTGAAGTGCACGGACCTGATGGTTGGTTGGTTTGTAGGGGTGAAGGGACCAGTGTACAAAGGCGTGGTCACGTTCATATACACATGAGTTCCAAGTAGTTTCGATGTTCTGGTGTTACGACTACAAATTCCGTCTGTATTTAACGTCTTAAATTGAAAGGACTGTCGACTGATGACCACAGCAGTTGAGACCCATAGTGCTCAGAGCCATTTCTCGAAAGGACAGTCACAAATTGCTCCGTTTTCACTCCTTGTCGGCAATCACACCGCGCCTCAGGTAACAAGCACATCTGAAGCCCCATTGTGCACTCGACTGTTCATGCCAACTCACTGCCTCGCACTTTACTACTGTGTACCACTCTTGTCGTCCAACTGCAAAAGACTGGGCCACAACACGTTTCCGCGTCTCCATTGCACTGCGCAAACTACGAAACGCTCCCCAAACATGGCACTCACCAATGCAGACGACTTTTCCGACTTTACACGACGCTCACGCAACGCTCACGCTAGTGACAGCCTTATTTAGAGCTTGACGTCGCGCCCAAGCGAGTGAGCACATTTCGCCTACGGCTTAGGCCGCCCACCTAGTGTGGCTGCTCGGTGTCTGCAGGCAGCGAGGGGCTGCAACCTTCCCGTGTTCGCACATCTGAAGCCCCATTGTGCACTCGACTGTTCATGCCAACTCACTGCCTCGCACTTTACTACTGTGTACCACTCTTGTCGTCCAACTGCAAAAGACTGGGCCACAACACGTTTCCGCGTCTCCATTGCACTGCGCAAACTACGAAACGCTCCCCAAACATGGCACTCACCAATGCAGACGACTTTTCCGACTTTACGCAACGCTCACGCTAGTGACAGCCTTATTTAGAGCTTGACGTCGCGCCCAAGCGAGTGAGCACATTTCGCCTACGGCTTAGGCCGCCCACCTAGTGTGGCTGCTCGGTGTCTGCAGGCAGCGAGGGGCTGCAACCTTCCCGTGTTCGCGCCTATGTCACCTCTGCTTGCTTGTCAGAGACAGAGTATCGCAAAACATACAACTCACTCCATGAATTGATTGCTACGGCATCTGTCATCAGCAGTCACAACTAGCAACACCAGTAGCAGCCGACTGCACGTAAAGAATGGGAATGTGCAGTGGGATTTTTGTGAACTCGGCGCAAGGCAGATCTTTCCGACATAGGTTTGAGAATCTTAAGGGAGGACTTGTACTGTTTCTAAATTCAGTGTAGCGGTGGGAGGAGGGTGCTTCTTGCGCGTAACAGTACGCTTGCCAATTGTGGCTGCTAATCGTTCGCTCGTATCTGCCTTGACACATTCGCTGGCTGTGAATTATTCCACTTGCATGGCAGTGTGGACATGTTGGTGTGTTAAAAATTCTGGAGGCGCTGGGTATCGATCCCAGTACCTCTCGCATGCTAAGCGAGCGCTCTACCATCTGAGCTACGCCCCCTGATGACAAATAGTGCTACATACAACCATATCAATACCACAGACCCTTGCACTCTCATTATTCCGCAGACAAACACTACTCTCAATGTGGCCGCGAGGGTGTCTTTCAGGTTTTCTGCATTCTGTATCGAATCGTAGTTGGCCAAAATTAAAGTGGCACGCACAACGTCGAAAATAGCGTTCGGCCACCACTCTGAGTAAGACGGACGTGTTGTCCACTCTCTAGACTTCATTGAGGTTAGGCCGTTATACCTAAGACAGATTTGCAGTCGATGACACCTCGACAACAGCCGGTCCTCACATTTACGTTTTGCTCTCCTTACGTCAGTATACATCATATGAGTCTGTGACGCTGGCTTTGCAACATCTTGCGTGTCTTTAGGCTCGCCGCGACCAACACTTACCATGCACTGTCCACAAAACATGGAGGCGCCGGGGCTTGAACCCGGGACCTTTCACATGCAAAGCGAACGCTCTACCAACTGAGCTACGCCCCCAAGCGCAACAGAGCTGCGCTGTTTTCCTTTCTTTGCTACTCTGAAGTGCACGGACCTGATGGTTGGTTGGTTTGTAGGGGTGAAGGGACCAGTGTACAAAGGCGTGGTCACGTTCATATACACATGAGTTCCAAGTAGTTTCGATGTTCTGGTGTTACGACTACAAATTCCGTCTGTATTTAACGTCTTAAATTGAAAGGACTGTCGACTGATGACCACAGCAGTTGAGACCCATAGTGCTCAGAGCCATTTCTCGAAAGGACAGTCACAAATTGCTCCGTTTTCACTCCTTGTCGGCAATCACACCGCGCCTCAGGTAACAAGCACATCTGAAGCCCCATTGTGCACTCGACTGTTCATGCCAACTCACTGCCTCGCACTTTACTACTGTGTACCACTCTTGTCGTCCAACTGCAAAAGACTGGGCCACAACACGTTTCCGCGTCTCCATTGCACTGCGCAAACTACGAAACGCTCCCCAAACATGGCACTCACCAATGCAGACGACTTTTCCGACTTTACACGACGCTCACGCAACGCTCACGCTAGTGACAGCCTTATTTAGAGCTTGACGTCGCGCCCAAGCGAGTGAGCACATTTCGCCTACGGCTTAGGCCGCCCACCTAGTGTGGCTGCTCGGTGTCTGCAGGCAGCGAGGGGCTGCAACCTTCCCGTGTTCGCGCCTATGTCACCTCTGCTTGCTTGTCAGAGACAGAGTATCGCAAAACATACAACTCACTCCATGAATTGATTGCTACGGCATCTGTCATCAGCAGTCACAACTAGCAACACCAGTAGCAGCCGACTGCACGTAAAGAATGGGAATGTGCAGTGGGATTTTTGTGAACTCGGCGCAAGGCAGATCTTTCCGACATAGGTTTGAGAATCTTAAGGGAGGACTTGTACTGTTTCTAAATTCAGTGTAGCGGTGGGAGGAGGGTGCTTCTTGCGCGTAACAGTACGCTTGCCAATTGTGGCTGCTAATCGTTCGCTCGTATCTGCCTTGACACATTCGCTGGCTGTGAATTATTCCACTTGCATGGCAGTGTGGACATGTTGGTGTGTTAAAAATTCTGGAGGCGCTGGGTATCGATCCCAGTACCTCTCGCATGCTAAGCGAGCGCTTTACCATCTGAGCTACGCCCCCTGATGACAAATAGTGCTACATACAACCATATCAATACCACAGACCCTTGCACTCTCATTATTCCGCAGACAAACACTACTCTCAATGTGGCCGCGAGGGTGTCTTTCAGGTTTTCTGCATTCTGTATCGAATCGTAGTTGGCCAAAATTAAAGTGGCACGCACAACGTCGAAAATAGCGTTCGGCCACCACTCTGAGTAAGACGGACGTGTTGTCCACTCTCTAGACTTCATTGAGGTTAGGCCGTTATACCTAAGACAGATTTGCAGTCGATGACACCTCGACAACAGCCGGTCCTCACATTTACGTCTTGCTCTCCTTACGTCAGTATACATCATATGAGTCTGTGACGCTGGCTTTGCAACATCTTGCGTGTCTTTAGGCTCGCCGCGACCAACACTTACCATGCACTGTCCACAAAACATGGAGGCGCCGGGGCTTGAACCCGGGACCTTTCACATGCAAAGCGAACGCTCTACCAACTGAGCTACGCCCCCAAGCGCAACAGAGCTGCGCTGTTTTCCTTTCTTTGCTACTCTGAAGTGCACGGACCTGATGGTTGGTTGGTTTGTAGGGGTGAAGGGACCAGTGTACAAAGGCGCGGTCACGTTCATATACACATGAGTTCCAAGTAGTTTCGATGTTCTGGTGTTACGACTACAAATTCCGTCTGTATTTAACGTCTTAAATTGAAAGGACTGTCGACTGATGACCACAGCAGTTGAGACCCATAGTGCTCAGAGCCATTTCTCGAAAGGACAGTCACAAATTGCTCCGTTTTCACTCCTTGTCGGCAATCACACCGCGCCTCAGGTAACAAGCACATCTGAAGCCCCATTGTGCACTCGACTGTTCATGCCAACTCACTGCCTCGCACTTTACTACTGTGTACCACTCTTGTCGTCCAACTGCAAAAGACTGGGCCACAACACGTTTCCGCGTCTCCATTGCACTGCGCAAACTACGAAACGCTCCCCAAACATGGCACTCACCAATGCAGACGACTTTTCCGACTTTACACGACGCTCACGCAACGCTCACGCTAGTGACAGCCTTATTTAGAGCTTGACGTCGCGCCCAAGCGAGTGAGCACATTTCGCCTACGGCTTAGGCCGCCCACCTAGTGTGGCTGCTCGGTGTCTGCAGGCAGCGAGGGGCTGCAACCTTCCCGTGTTCGCGCCTATGTCACCTCTGCTTGCTTGTCAGAGACAGAGTATCGCAAAACATACAACTCACTCCATGAATTGATTGCTACGGCATCTGTCATCAGCAGTCACAACTAGCAACACCAGTAGCAGCCGACTGCACGTAAAGAATGGGAATGTGCAGTGGGATTTTTGTGAACTCGGCGCAAGGCAGATCTTTCCGACATAGGTTTGAGAATCTTAAGGGAGGACTTGTACTGTTTCTAAATTCAGTGTAGCGGTGGGAGGAGGGTGCTTCTTGCGCGTAACAGTACGCTTGCCAATTGTGGCTGCTAATCGTTCGCTCGTATCTGCCTTGACACATTCGCTGGCTGTGAATTATTCCACTTGCATGGCAGTGTGGACATGTTGGTGTGTTAAAAATTCTGGAGGCGCTGGGTATCGATCCCAGTACCTCTCGCATGCTAAGCGAGCGCTCTACCATCTGAGCTACGCCCCCTGATGACAAATAGTGCTACATACAACCATATCAATACCACAGACCCTTGCACTCTCATTATTCCGCAGACAAACACTACTCTCAATGTGGCCGCGAGGGTGTCTTTCAGGTTTTCTGCATTCTGTATCGAATCGTAGTTGGCCAAAATTAAAGTGGCACGCACAACGTCGAAAATAGCGTTCGGCCACCACTCTGAGTAAGACGGACGTGTTGTCCACTCTCTAGACTTCATTGAGGTTAGGCCGTTATACCTAAGACAGATTTGCAGTCGATGACACCTCGACAACAGCCGGTCCTCACATTTACGTCTTGCTCTCCTTACGTCAGTATACATCATATGAGTCTGTGACGCTGGCTTTGCAACATCTTGCGTGTCTTTAGGCTCGCCGCGACCAACACTTACCATGCACTGTCCACAAAACATGGAGGCGCCGGGGCTTGAACCCGGGACCTTTCACATGCAAAGCGAACGCTCTACCAACTGAGCTACGCCCCCAAGCGCAACAGAGCTGCGCTGTTTTCCTTTCTTTGCTACTCTGAAGTGCACGGACCTGATGGTTGGTTGGTTTGTAGGGGTGAAGGGACCAGTGTACAAAGGCGTGGTCACGTTCATATACACATGAGTTCCAAGTAGTTTCGATGTTCTGGTGTTACGACTACAAATTCCGTCTGTATTTAACGTCTTAAATTGAAAGGACTGTCGACTGATGACCACAGCAGTTGAGACCCATAGTGCTCAGAGCCATTTCTCGAAAGGACAATCACAAATTGCTCCGTTTTCACTCCTTGTCGGCAATCACACCGCGCCTCAGGTAACAAGCACATCTGAAGCCCCATTGTGCACTCGACTGTTCATGCCAACTCACTGCCTCGCACTTTACTACTGTGTACCACTCTTGTCGTCCAACTGCAAAAGACTGGGCCACAACACGTTTCCGCGTCTCCATTGCACTGCGCAAACTACGAAACGCTCCCCAAACATGGCACTCACCAATGCAGACGACTTTTCCGACTTTACACGACGCTCACGCAACGCTCACGCTAGTGACAGCCTTATTTAGAGCTTGACGTCGCGCCCAAGCGAGTGAGCACATTTCGCCTACGGCTTAGGCCGCCCACCTAGTGTGGCTGCTCGGTGTCTGCAGGCAGCGAGGGGCTGCAACCTTCCCGTGTTCGCGCCTATGTCACCTCTGCTTGCTTGTCAGAGACAGAGTATCGCAAAACATACAACTCACTCCATGAATTGATTGCTACGGCATCTGTCATCAGCAGTCACAACTAGCAACACCAGTAGCAGCCGACTGCACGTAAAGAATGGGAATGTGCAGTGGGATTTTTGTGAACTCGGCGCAAGGCAGATCTTTCCGACATAGGTTTGAGAATCTTAAGGGAGGACTTGTACTGTTTCTAAATTCAGTGTAGCGGTGGGAGGAGGGTGCTTCTTGCGCGTAACAGTACGCTTGCCAATTGTGGCTGCTAATCGTTCGCTCGTATCTGCCTTGACACATTCGCTGGCTGTGAATTATTCCACTTGCATGGCAGTGTGGACATGTTGGTGTGTTAAAAATTCTGGAGGCGCTGGGTATCGATCCCAGTACCTCTCGCATGCTAAGCGAGCGCTCTACCATCTGAGCTACGCCCCCTGATGACAAATAGTGCTACATACAACCATATCAATACCACAGACCCTTGCACTCTCATTATTCCGCAGACAAACACTACTCTCAATGTGGCCGCGAGGGTGTCTTTCAGGTTTTCTGCATTCTGTATCGAATCGTAGTTGGCCAAAATTAAAGTGGCACGCACAACGTCGAAAATAGCGTTCGGCCACCACTCTGAGTAAGACGGACGTGTTGTCCACTCTCTAGACTTCATTGAGGTTAGGCCGTTATACCTAAGACAGATTTGCAGTCGATGACACCTCGACAACAGCCGGTCCTCACATTTACGTCTTGCTCTCCTTACGTCAGTATACATCATATGAGTCTGTGACGCTGGCTTTGCAACATCTTGCGTGTCTTTAGGCTCGCCGCGACCAACACTTACCATGCACTGTCCACAAAACATGGAGGCGCCGGGGCTTGAACCCGGGACCTTTCACATGCAAAGCGAACGCTCTACCAACTGAGCTACGCCCCCAAGCGCAACAGAGCTGCGCTGTTTTCCTTTCTTTGCTACTCTGAAGTGCACGGACCTGATGGTTGGTTGGTTTGTAGGGGTGAAGGGACCAGTGTACAAAGGCGTGGTCACGTTCATATACACATGAGTTCCAAGTAGTTTCGATGTTCTGGTGTTACGACTACAAATTCCGTCTGTATTTAACGTCTTAAATTGAAAGGACTGTCGACTGATGACCACAGCAGTTGAGACCCATAGTGCTCAGAGCCATTTCTCGAAAGGACAGTCACAAATTGCTCCGTTTTCACTCCTTGTCGGCAATCACACCGCGCCTCAGGTAACAAGCACATCTGAAGCCCCATTGTGCACTCGACTGTTCATGCCAACTCACTGCCTCGCACTTTACTACTGTGTACCACTCTTGTCGTCCAACTGCAAAAGACTGGGCCACAACACGTTTCCGCGTCTCCATTGCACTGCGCAAACTACGAAACGCTCCCCAAACATGGCACTCACCAATGCAGACGACTTTTCCGACTTTACACGACGCTCACGCAACGCTCACGCTAGTGACAGCCTTATTTAGAGCTTGACGTCGCGCCCAAGCGAGTGAGCACATTTCGCCTACGGCTTAGGCCGCCCACCTAGTGTGGCTGCTCGGTGTCTGCAGGCAGCGAGGGGCTGCAACCTTCCCGTGTTCGCGCCTATGTCACCTCTGCTTGCTTGTCAGAGACAGAGTATCGCAAAACATACAACTCACTCCATGAATTGATTGCTACGGCATCTGTCATCAGCAGTCACAACTAGCAACACCAGTAGCAGCCGACTGCACGTAAAGAATGGGAATGTGCAGTGGGATTTTTGTGAACTCGGCGCAAGGCAGATCTTTCCGACATAGGTTTGAGAATCTTAAGGGAGGACTTGTACTGTTTCTAAATTCAGTGTAGCGGTGGGAGGAGGGTGCTTCTTGCGCGTAACAGTACGCTTGCCAATTGTGGCTGCTAATCGTTCGCTCGTATCTGCCTTGACACATTCGCTGGCTGTGAATTATTCCACTTGCATGGCAGTGTGGACATGTTGGTGTGTTAAAAATTCTGGAGGCGCTGGGTATCGATCCCAGTACCTCTCGCATGCTAAGCGAGCGCTCTACCATCTGAGCTACGCCCCCTGATGACAAATAGTGCTACATACAACCATATCAATACCACAGACCCTTGCACTCTCATTATTCCGCAGACAAACACTACTCTCAATGTGGCCGCGAGGGTGTCTTTCAGGTTTTCTGCATTCTGTATCGAATCGTAGTTGGCCAAAATTAAAGTGGCACGCACAACGTCGAAAATAGCGTTCGGCCACCACTCTGAGTAAGACGGACGTGTTGTCCACTCTCTAGACTTCATTGAGGTTAGGCCGTTATACCTAAGACAGATTTGCAGTCGATGACACCTCGACAACAGCCGGTCCTCACATTTACGTCTTGCTCTCCTTACGTCAGTATACATCATATGAGTCTGTGACGCTGGCTTTGCAACATCTTGCGTGTCTTTAGGCTCGCCGCGACCAACACTTACCATGCACTGTCCACAAAACATGGAGGCGCCGGGGCTTGAACCCGGGACCTTTCACATGCAAAGCGAACGCTCTACCAACTGAGCTACGCCCCCAAGCGCAACAGAGCTGCGCTGTTTTCCTTTCTTTGCTACTCTGAAGTGCACGGACCTGATGGTTGGTTGGTTTGTAGGGGTGAAGGGACCAGTGTACAAAGGCGTGGTCACGTTCATATACACATGAGTTCCAAGTAGTTTCGATGTTCTGGTGTTACGACTACAAATTCCGTCTGTATTTAACGTCTTAAATTGAAAGGACTGTCGACTGATGACCACAGCAGTTGAGACCCATAGTGCTCAGAGCCATTTCTCGAAAGGACAGTCACAAATTGCTCCGTTTTCACTCCTTGTCGGCAATCACACCGCGCCTCAGGTAACAAGCACATCTGAAGCCCCATTGTGCACTCGACTGTTCATGCCAACTCACTGCCTCGCACTTTACTACTGTGTACCACTCTTGTCGTCCAACTGCAAAAGACTGGGCCACAACACGTTTCCGCGTCTCCATTGCACTGCGCAAACTACGAAACGCTCCCCAAACATGGCACTCACCAATGCAGACGACTTTTCCGACTTTACACGACGCTCACGCAACGCTCACGCTAGTGACAGCCTTATTTAGAGCTTGACGTCGCGCCCAAGCGAGTGAGCACATTTCGCCTACGGCTTAGGCCGCCCACCTAGTGTGGCTGCTCGGTGTCTGCAGGCAGCGAGGGGCTGCAACCTTCCCGTGTTCGCGCCTATGTCACCTCTGCTTGCTTGTCAGAGACAGAGTATCGCAAAACATACAACTCACTCCATGAATTGATTGCTACGGCATCTGTCATCAGCAGTCACAACTAGCAACACCAGTAGCAGCCGACTGCACGTAAAGAATGGGAATGTGCAGTGGGATTTTTGTGAACTCGGCGCAAGGCAGATCTTTCCGACATAGGTTTGAGAATCTTAAGGGAGGACTTGTACTGTTTCTAAATTCAGTGTAGCGGTGGGAGGAGGGTGCTTCTTGCGCGTAACAGTACGCTTGCCAATTGTGGCTGCTAATCGTTCGCTCGTATCTGCCTTGACACATTCGCTGGCTGTGAATTATTCCACTTGCATGGCAGTGTGGACATGTTGGTGTGTTAAAAATTCTGGAGGCGCTGGGTATCGATCCCAGTACCTCTCGCATGCTAAGCGAGCGCTCTACCATCTGAGCTACGCCCCCTGATGACAAATAGTGCTACATACAACCATATCAATACCACAGACCCTTGCACTCTCATTATTCCGCAGACAAACACTACTCTCAATGTGGCCGCGAGGGTGTCTTTCAGGTTTTCTGCATTCTGTATCGAATCGTAGTTGGCCAAAATTAAAGTGGCACGCACAACGTCGAAAATAGCGTTCGGCCACCACTCTGAGTAAGACGGACGTGTTGTCCACTCTCTAGACTTCATTGAGGTTAGGCCGTTATACCTAAGACAGATTTGCAGTCGATGACACCTCGACAACAGCCGGTCCTCACATTTACGTCTTGCTCTCCTTACGTCAGTATACATCATATGAGTCTGTGACGCTGGCTTTGCAACATCTTGCGTGTCTTTAGGCTCGCCGCGACCAACACTTACCATGCACTGTCCACAAAACATGGAGGCGCCGGGGCTTGAACCCGGGACCTTTCACATGCAAAGCGAACGCTCTACCAACTGAGCTACGCCCCCAAGCGCAACAGAGCTGCGCTGTTTTCCTTTCTTTGCTACTCTGAAGTGCACGGACCTGATGGTTGGTTGGTTTGTAGGGGTGAAGGGACCAGTGTACAAAGGCGTGGTCACGTTCATATACACATGAGTTCCAAGTAGTTTCGATGTTCTGGTGTTACGACTACAAATTCCGTCTGTATTTAACGTCTTAAATTGAAAGGACTGTCGACTGATGACCACAGCAGTTGAGACCCATAGTGCTCAGAGCCATTTCTCGAAAGGACAGTCACAAATTGCTCCGTTTTCACTCCTTGTCGGCAATCACACCGCGCCTCAGGTAACAAGCACATCTGAAGCCCCATTGTGCACTCGACTGTTCATGCCAACTCACTGCCTCGCACTTTACTACTGTGTACCACTCTTGTCGTCCAACTGCAAAAGACTGGGCCACAACACGTTTCCGCGTCTCCATTGCACTGCGCAAACTACGAAACGCTCCCCAAACATGGCACTCACCAATGCAGACGACTTTTCCGACTTTACACGACGCTCACGCAACGCTCACGCTAGTGACAGCCTTATTTAGAGCTTGACGTCGCGCCCAAGCGAGTGAGCACATTTCGCCTACGGCTTAGGCCGCCCACCTAGTGTGGCTGCTCGGTGTCTGCAGGCAGCGAGGGGCTGCAACCTTCCCGTGTTCGCGCCTATGTCACCTCTGCTTGCTTGTCAGAGACAGAGTATCGCAAAACATACAACTCACTCCATGAATTGATTGCTACGGCATCTGTCATCAGCAGTCACAACTAGCAACACCAGTAGCAGCCGACTGCACGTAAAGAATGGGAATGTGCAGTGGGATTTTTGTGAACTCGGCGCAAGGCAGATCTTTCCGACATAGGTTTGAGAATCTTAAGGGAGGACTTGTACTGTTTCTAAATTCAGTGTAGCGGTGGGAGGAGGGTGCTTCTTGCGCGTAACAGTACGCTTGCCAATTGTGGCTGCTAATCGTTCGCTCGTATCTGCCTTGACACATTCGCTGGCTGTGAATTATTCCACTTGCATGGCAGTGTGGACATGTTGGTGTGTTAAAAATTCTGGAGGCGCTGGGTATCGATCCCAGTACCTCTCGCATGCTAAGCGAGCGCTCTACCATCTGAGCTACGCCCCCTGATGACAAATAGTGCTACATACAACCATATCAATACCACAGACCCTTGCACTCTCATTATTCCGCAGACAAACACTACTCTCAATGTGGCCGCGAGGGTGTCTTTCAGGTTTTCTGCATTCTGTATCGAATCGTAGTTGGCCAAAATTAAAGTGGCACGCACAACGTCGAAAATAGCGTTCGGCCACCACTCTGAGTAAGACGGACGTGTTGTCCACTCTCTAGACTTCATTGAGGTTAGGCCGTTATACCTAAGACAGATTTGCAGTCGATGACACCTCGACAACAGCCGGTCCTCACATTTACGTCTTGCTCTCCTTACGTCAGTATACATCATATGAGTCTGTGACGCTGGCTTTGCAACATCTTGCGTGTCTTTAGGCTCGCCGCGACCAACACTTACCATGCACTGTCCACAAAACATGGAGGCGCCGGGGCTTGAACCCGGGACCTTTCACATGCAAAGCGAACGCTCTACCAACTGAGCTACGCCCCCAAGCGCAACAGAGCTGCGCTGTTTTCCTTTCTTTGCTACTCTGAAGTGCACGGACCTGATGGTTGGTTGGTTTGTAGGGGTGAAGGGACCAGTGTACAAAGGCGTGGTCACGTTCATATACACATGAGTTCCAAGTAGTTTCGATGTTCTGGTGTTACGACTACAAATTCCGTCTGTATTTAACGTCTTAAATTGAAAGGACTGTCGACTGATGACCACAGCAGTTGAGACCCATAGTGCTCAGAGCCATTTCTCGAAAGGACAGTCACAAATTGCTCCGTTTTCACTCCTTGTCGGCAATCACACCGCGCCTCAGGTAACAAGCACATCTGAAGCCCCATTGTGCACTCGACTGTTCATGCCAACTCACTGCCTCGCACTTTACTACTGTGTACCACTCTTGTCGTCCAACTGCAAAAGACTGGGCCACAACACGTTTCCGCGTCTCCATTGCACTGCGCAAACTACGAAACGCTCCCCAAACATGGCACTCACCAATGCAGACGACTTTTCCGACTTTACACGACGCTCACGCAACGCTCACGCTAGTGACAGCCTTATTTAGAGCTTGACGTCGCGCCCAAGCGAGTGAGCACATTTCGCCTACGGCTTAGGCCGCCCACCTAGTGTGGCTGCTCGGTGTCTGCAGGCAGCGAGGGGCTGCAACCTTCCCGTGTTCGCGCCTATGTCACCTCTGCTTGCTTGTCAGAGACAGAGTATCGCAAAACATACAACTCACTCCATGAATTGATTGCTACGGCATCTGTCATCAGCAGTCACAACTAGCAACACCAGTAGCAGCCGACTGCACGTAAAGAATGGGAATGTGCAGTGGGATTTTTGTGAACTCGGCGCAAGGCAGATCTTTCCGACATAGGTTTGAGAATCTTAAGAAGGGAGGACTTGTACTGTTTCTAAATTCAGTGTAGCGGTGGGAGGAGGGTGCTTCTTGCGCGTAACAGTACGCTTGCCAATTGTGGCTGCTAATCGTTCGCTCGTATCTGCCTTGACACATTCGCTGGCTGTGAATTATTCCACTTGCATGGCAGTGTGGACATGTTGGTGTGTTAAAAATTCTGGAGGCGCTGGGTATCGATCCCAGTACCTCTCGCATGCTAAGCGAGCGCTCTACCATCTGAGCTACGCCCCCTGATGACAAATAGTGCTACATACAACCATATCAATACCACAGACCCTTGCACTCTCATTATTCCGCAGACAAACACTACTCTCAATGTGGCCGCGAGGGTGTCTTTCAGGTTTTCTGCATTCTGTATCGAATCGTAGTTGGCCAAAATTAAAGTGGCACGCACAACGTCGAAAATAGCGTTCGGCCACCACTCTGAGTAAGACGGACGTGTTGTCCACTCTCTAGACTTCATTGAGGTTAGGCCGTTATACCTAAGACAGATTTGCAGTCGATGACACCTCGACAACAGCCGGTCCTCACATTTACGTCTTGCTCTCCTTACGTCAGTATACATCATATGAGTCTGTGACGCTGGCTTTGCAACATCTTGCGTGTCTTTAGGCTCGCCGCGACCAACACTTACCATGCACTGTCCACAAAACATGGAGGCGCCGGGGCTTGAACCCGGGACCTTTCACATGCAAAGCGAACGCTCTACCAACTGAGCTACGCCCCCAAGCGCAACAGAGCTGCGCTGTTTTCCTTTCTTTGCTACTCTGAAGTGCACGGACCTGATGGTTGGTTGGTTTGTAGGGGTGAAGGGACCAGTGTACAAAGGCGTGGTCACGTTCATATACACATGAGTTCCAAGTAGTTTCGATGTTCTGGTGTTACGACTACAAATTCCGTCTGTATTTAACGTCTTAAATTGAAAGGACTGTCGACTGATGACCACAGCAGTTGAGACCCATAGTGCTCAGAGCCATTTCTCGAAAGGACAGTCACAAATTGCTCCGTTTTCACTCCTTGTCGGCAATCACACCGCGCCTCAGGTAACAAGCACATCTGAAGCCCCATTGTGCACTCGACTGTTCATGCCAACTCACTGCCTCGCACTTTACTACTGTGTACCACTCTTGTCGTCCAACTGCAAAAGACTGGGCCACAACACGTTTCCGCGTCTCCATTGCACTGCGCAAACTACGAAACGCTCCCCAAACATGGCACTCACCAATGCAGACGACTTTTCCGACTTTACACGACGCTCACGCAACGCTCACGCTAGTGACAGCCTTATTTAGAGCTTGACGTCGCGCCCAAGCGAGTGAGCACATTTCGCCTACGGCTTAGGCCGCCCACCTAGTGTGGCTGCTCGGTGTCTGCAGGCAGCGAGGGGCTGCAACCTTCCCGTGTTCGCGCCTATGTCACCTCTGCTTGCTTGTCAGAGACAGAGTATCGCAAAACATACAACTCACTCCATGAATTGATTGCTACGGCATCTGTCATCAGCAGTCACAACTAGCAACACCAGTAGCAGCCGACTGCACGTAAAGAATGGGAATGTGCAGTGGGATTTTTGTGAACTCGGCGCAAGGCAGATCTTTCCGACATAGGTTTGAGAATCTTAAGGGAGGACTTGTACTGTTTCTAAATTCAGTGTAGCGGTGGGAGGAGGGTGCTTCTTGCGCGTAACAGTACGCTTGCCAATTGTGGCTGCTAATCGTTCGCTCGTATCTGCCTTGACACATTCGCTGGCTGTGAATTATTCCACTTGCATGGCAGTGTGGACATGTTGGTGTGTTAAAAATTCTGGAGGCGCTGGGTATCGATCCCAGTACCTCTCGCATGCTAAGCGAGCGCTCTACCATCTGAGCTACGCCCCCTGATGACAAATAGTGCTACATACAACCATATCAATACCACAGACCCTTGCACTCTCATTATTCCGCAGACAAACACTACTCTCAATGTGGCCGCGAGGGTGTCTTTCAGGTTTTCTGCATTCTGTATCGAATCGTAGTTGGCCAAAATTAAAGTGGCACGCACAACGTCGAAAATAGCGTTCGGCCACCACTCTGAGTAAGACGGACGTGTTGTCCACTCTCTAGACTTCATTGAGGTTAGGCCGTTATACCTAAGACAGATTTGCAGTCGATGACACCTCGACAACAGCCGGTCCTCACATTTACGTCTTGCTCTCCTTACGTCAGTATACATCATATGAGTCTGTGACGCTGGCTTTGCAACATCTTGCGTGTCTTTAGGCTCGCCGCGACCAACACTTACCATGCACTGTCCACAAAACATGGAGGCGCCGGGGCTTGAACCCGGGACCTTTCACATGCAAAGCGAACGCTCTACCAACTGAGCTACGCCCCCAAGCGCAACAGAGCTGCGCTGTTTTCCTTTCTTTGCTACTCTGAAGTGCACGGACCTGATGGTTGGTTGGTTTGTAGGGGTGAAGGGACCAGTGTACAAAGGCGTGGTCACGTTCATATACACATGAGTTCCAAGTAGTTTCGATGTTCTGGTGTTACGACTACAAATTCCGTCTGTATTTAACGTCTTAAATTGAAAGGACTGTCGACTGATGACCACAGCAGTTGAGACCCATAGTGCTCAGAGCCATTTCTCGAAAGGACAGTCACAAATTGCTCCGTTTTCACTCCTTGTCGGCAATCACACCGCGCCTCAGGTAACAAGCACATCTGAAGCCCCATTGTGCACTCGACTGTTCATGCCAACTCACTGCCTCGCACTTTACTACTGTGTACCACTCTTGTCGTCCAACTGCAAAAGACTGGGCCACAACACGTTTCCGCGTCTCCATTGCACTGCGCAAACTACGAAACGCTCCCCAAACATGGCACTCACCAATGCAGACGACTTTTCCGACTTTACACGACGCTCACGCAACGCTCACGCTAGTGACAGCCTTATTTAGAGCTTGACGTCGCGCCCAAGCGAGTGAGCACATTTCGCCTACGGCTTAGGCCGCCCACCTAGTGTGGCTGCTCGGTGTCTGCAGGCAGCGAGGGGCTGCAACCTTCCCGTGTTCGCGCCTATGTCACCTCTGCTTGCTTGTCAGAGACAGAGTATCGCAAAACATACAACTCACTCCATGAATTGATTGCTACGGCATCTGTCATCAGCAGTCACAACTAGCAACACCAGTAGCAGCCGACTGCACGTAAAGAATGGGAATGTGCAGTGGGATTTTTGTGAACTCGGCGCAAGGCAGATCTTTCCGACATAGGTTTGAGAATCTTAAGGGAGGACTTGTACTGTTTCTAAATTCAGTGTAGCGGTGGGAGGAGGGTGCTTCTTGCGCGTAACAGTACGCTTGCCAATTGTGGCTGCTAATCGTTCGCTCGTATCTGCCTTGACACATTCGCTGGCTGTGAATTATTCCACTTGCATGGCAGTGTGGACATGTTGGTGTGTTAAAAATTCTGGAGGCGCTGGGTATCGATCCCAGTACCTCTCGCATGCTAAGCGAGCGCTCTACCATCTGAGCTACGCCCCCTGATGACAAATAGTGCTACATACAACCATATCAATACCACAGACCCTTGCACTCTCATTATTCCGCAGACAAACACTACTCTCAATGTGGCCGCGAGGGTGTCTTTCAGGTTTTCTGCATTCTGTATCGAATCGTAGTTGGCCAAAATTAAAGTGGCACGCACAACGTCGAAAATAGCGTTCGGCCACCACTCTGAGTAAGACGGACGTGTTGTCCACTCTCTAGACTTCATTGAGGTTAGGCCGTTATACCTAAGACAGATTTGCAGTCGATGACACCTCGACAACAGCCGGTCCTCACATTTACGTCTTGCTCTCCTTACGTCAGTATACATCATATGAGTCTGTGACGCTGGCTTTGCAACATCTTGCGTGTCTTTAGGCTCGCCGCGACCAACACTTACCATGCACTGTCCACAAAACATGGAGGCGCCGGGGCTTGAACCCGGGACCTTTCACATGCAAAGCGAACGCTCTACCAACTGAGCTACGCCCCCAAGCGCAACAGAGCTGCGCTGTTTTCCTTTCTTTGCTACTCTGAAGTGCACGGACCTGATGGTTGGTTGGTTTGTAGGGGTGAAGGGACCAGTGTACAAAGGCGTGGTCACGTTCATATACACATGAGTTCCAAGTAGTTTCGATGTTCTGGTGTTACGACTACAAATTCCGTCTGTATTTAACGTCTTAAATTGAAAGGACTGTCGACTGATGACCACAGCAGTTGAGACCCATAGTGCTCAGAGCCATTTCTCGAAAGGACAGTCACAAATTGCTCCGTTTTCACTCCTTGTCGGCAATCACACCGCGCCTCAGGTAACAAGCACATCTGAAGCCCCATTGTGCACTCGACTGTTCATGCCAACTCACTG
Source organism: Schistocerca cancellata (assembly GCF_023864275.1). Lineage (NCBI taxonomy): Eukaryota > Metazoa > Arthropoda > Insecta > Orthoptera > Acrididae > Schistocerca > Schistocerca cancellata. Next base: position 89,656 of record NW_026046914.1, read on the forward strand.
CCTCGCACTTTACTACTGTGTACCACTCTTGTCGTCCAACTGCAAAAGACTGGGCCACAACACGTTTCCGCGTCTCCATTGCACTGCGCAAACTACGAAACGCTCCCCAAACATGGCACTCACCAATGCAGACGACTTTTCCGACTTTACACGACGCTCACGCAACGCTCACGCTAGTGACAGCCTTATTTAGAGCTTGACGTCGCGCCCAAGCGAGTGAGCACATTTCGCCTACGGCTTAGGCCGCCCACCTAGTGTGGCTGCTCGGTGTCTGCAGGCAGCGAGGGGCTGCAACCTTCCCGTGTTCGCGCCTATGTCACCTCTGCTTGCTTGTCAGAGACAGAGTATCGCAAAACATACAACTCACTCCATGAATTGATTGCTACGGCATCTGTCATCAGCAGTCACAACTAGCAACACCAGTAGCAGCCGACTGCACGTAAAGAATGGGAATGTGCAGTGGGATTTTTGTGAACTCGGCGCAAGGCAGATCTTTCCGACATAGGTTTGAGAATCTTAAGGGAGGACTTGTACTGTTTCTAAATTCAGTGTAGCGGTGGGAGGAGGGTGCTTCTTGCGCGTAACAGTACGCTTGCCAATTGTGGCTGCTAATCGTTCGCTCGTATCTGCCTTGACACATTCGCTGGCTGTGAATTATTCCACTTGCATGGCAGTGTGGACATGTTGGTGTGTTAAAAATTCTGGAGGCGCTGGGTATCGATCCCAGTACCTCTCGCATGCTAAGCGAGCGCTCTACCATCTGAGCTACGCCCCCTGATGACAAATAGTGCTACATACAACCATATCAATACCACAGACCCTTGCACTCTCATTATTCCGCAGACAAACACTACTCTCAATGTGGCCGCGAGGGTGTCTTTCAGGTTTTCTGCATTCTGTATCGAATCGTAGTTGGCCAAAATTAAAGTGGCACGCACAACGTCGAAAATAGCGTTCGGCGCCACCACTCTGAGTAAGACGGACGTGTTGTCCACTCTCTAGACTTCATTGAGGTTAGGCCGTTATACCTAAGACAGATTTGCAGTCGATGACACCTCGACAACAGCCGGTCCTCACATTTACGTCTTGCTCTCCTTACGTCAGTATACATCATATGAGTCTGTGACGCTGGCTTTGCAACATCTTGCGTGTCTTTAGGCTCGCCGCGACCAACACTTACCATGCACTGTCCACAAAACATGGAGGCGCCGGGGCTTGAACCCGGGACCTTTCACATGCAAAGCGAACGCTCTACCAACTGAGCTACGCCCCCAAGCGCAACAGAGCTGCGCTGTTTTCCTTTCTTTGCTACTCTGAAGTGCACGGACCTGATGGTTGGTTGGTTTGTAGGGGTGAAGGGACCAGTGTACAAAGGCGTGGTCACGTTCATATACACATGAGTTCCAAGTAGTTTCGATGTTCTGGTGTTACGACTACAAATTCCGTCTGTATTTAACGTCTTAAATTGAAAGGACTGTCGACTGATGACCACAGCAGTTGAGACCCATAGTGCTCAGAGCCATTTCTCGAAAGGACAGTCACAAATTGCTCCGTTTTCACTCCTTGTCGGCAATCACACCGCGCCTCAGGTAACAAGCACATCTGAAGCCCCATTGTGCACTCGACTGTTCATGCCAACTCACTGCCTCGCACTTTACTACTGTGTACCACTCTTGTCGTCCAACTGCAAAAGACTGGGCCACAACACGTTTCCGCGTCTCCATTGCACTGCGCAAAACTACGAAACGCTCCCCAAACATGGCACTCACCAATGCAGACGACTTTTCCGACTTTACACGACGCTCACGCAACGCTCACGCTAGTGACAGCCTTATTTAGAGCTTGACGTCGCGCCCAAGCGAGTGAGCACATTTCGCCTACGGCTTAGGCCGCCCACCTAGTGTGGCTGCTCGGTGTCTGCAGGCAGCGAGGGGCTGCAACCTTCCCGTGTTCGCGCCTATGTCACCTCTGCTTGCTTGTCAGAGACAGAGTATCGCAAAACATACAACTCACTCCATGAATTGATTGCTACGGCATCTGTCATCAGCAGTCACAACTAGCAACACCAGTAGCAGCCGACTGCACGTAAAGAATGGGAATGTGCAGTGGGATTTTTGTGAACTCGGCGCAAGGCAGATCTTTCCGACATAGGTTTGAGAATCTTAAGGGAGGACTTGTACTGTTTCTAAATTCAGTGTAGCGGTGGGAGGAGGGTGCTTCTTGCGCGTAACAGTACGCTTGCCAATTGTGGCTGCTAATCGTTCGCTCGTATCTGCCTTGACACATTCGCTGGCTGTGAATTATTCCACTTGCATGGCAGTGTGGACATGTTGGTGTGTTAAAAATTCTGGAGGCGCTGGGTATCGATCCCAGTACCTCTCGCATGCTAAGCGAGCGCTCTACCATCTGAGCTACGCCCCCTGATGACAAATAGTGCTACATACAACCATATCAATACCACAGACCCTTGCACTCTCATTATTCCGCAGACAAACACTACTCTCAATGTGGCCGCGAGGGTGTCTTTCAGGTTTTCTGCATTCTGTATCGAATCGTAGTTGGCCAAAATTAAAGTGGCACGCACAACGTCGAAATAGCGTTCGGCCACCACTCTGAGTAAGACGGACGTGTTGTCCACTCTCTAGACTTCATTGAGGTTAGGCCGTTATACCTAAGACAGATTTGCAGTCGATGACACCTCGACAACAGCCGGTCCTCACATTTACGTCTTGCTCTCCTTACGTCAGTATACATCATATGAGTCTGTGACGCTGGCTTTGCAACATCTTGCGTGTCTTTAGGCTCGCCGCGACCAACACTTACCATGCACTGTCCACAAAACATGGAGGCGCCGGGGCTTGAACCCGGGACCTTTCACATGCAAAGCGAACGCTCTACCAACTGAGCTACGCCCCAAGCGCAACAGAGCTGCGCTGTTTTCCTTTCTTTGCTACTCTGAAGTGCACGGACCTGATGGTTGGTTGGTTTGTAGGGGTGAAGGGACCAGTGTACAAAGGCGTGGTCACGTTCATATACACATGAGTTCCAAGTAGTTTCGATGTTCTGGTGTTACGACTACAAATTCCGTCTGTATTTAACGTCTTAAATTGAAAGGACTGTCGACTGATGACCACAGCAGTTGAGACCCATAGTGCTCAGAGCCATTTCTCGAAAGGACAGTCACAAATTGCTCCGTTTTCACTCCTTGTCGGCAATCACACCGCGCCTCAGGTAACAAGCACATCTGAAGCCCCATTGTGCACTCGACTGTTCATGCCAACTCACTGCCTCGCACTTTACTACTGTGTACCACTCTTGTCGTCCAACTGCAAAAGACTGGGCCACAACACGTTTCCGCGTCTCCATTGCACTGCGCAAACTACGAAACGCTCCCCAAACATGGCACTCACCAATGCAGACGACTTTCCGACTTTACACGACGCTCACGCAACGCTCACGCTAGTGACAGCCTTATTTAGAGCTTGACGTCGCGCCCAAGCGAGTGAGCACATTTCGCCTACGGCTTAGGCCGCCCACCTAGTGTGGCTGCTCGGTGTCTGCAGGCAGCGAGGGGCTGCAACCTTCCCGTGTTCGCGCCTATGTCACCTCTGCTTGCTTGTCAGAGACAGAGTATCGCAAAACATACAACTCACTCCATGAATTGATTGCTACGGCATCTGTCATCAGCAGTCACAACTAGCAACACCAGTAGCAGCCGACTGCACGTAAAGAATGGGAATGTGCAGTGGGATTTTTGTGAACTCGGCGCAAGGCAGATCTTTCCGACATAGGTTTGAGAATCTTAAGGGAGGACTTGTACTGTTTCTAAATTCAGTGTAGCGGTGGGAGGAGGGTGCTTCTTGCGCGTAACAGTACGCTTGCCAATTGTGGCTGCTAATCGTTCGCTCGTATCTGCCTTGACACATTCGCTGGCTGTGAATTATTCCACTTGCATGGCAGTGTGGACATGTTGGTGTGTTAAAAATTCTGGAGGCGCTGGGTATCGATCCCAGTACCTCTCGCATGCTAAGCGAGCGCTCTACCATCTGAGCTACGCCCCCTGATGACAAATAGTGCTACATACAACCATATCAATACCACAGACCCTTGCACTCTCATTATTCCGCAGACAAACACTACTCTCAATGTGGCCGCGAGGGTGTCTTTCAGGTTTTCTGCATTCTGTATCGAATCGTAGTTGGCCAAAATTAAAGTGGCACGCACAACGTCGAAAATAGCGTTCGGCCACCACTCTGAGTAAGACGGACGTGTTGTCCACTCTCTAGACTTCATTGAGGTTAGGCCGTTATACCTAAGACAGATTTGCAGTCGATGACACCTCGACAACAGCCGGTCCTCACATTTACGTCTTGCTCTCCTTACGTCAGTATACATCATATGAGTCTGTGACGCTGGCTTTGCAACATCTTGCGTGTCTTTAGGCTCGCCGCGACCAACACTTACCATGCACTGTCCACAAAACATGGAGGCGCCGGGGCTTGAACCCGGGACCTTTCACATGCAAAGCGAACGCTCTACCAACTGAGCTACGCCCCCAAGCGCAACAGAGCTGCGCTGTTTTCCTTTCTTTGCTACTCTGAAGTGCACGGACCTGATGGTTGGTTGGTTTGTAGGGGTGAAGGGACCAGTGTACAAAGGCGTGGTCACGTTCATATACACATGAGTTCCAAGTAGTTTCGATGTTCTGGTGTTACGACTACAAATTCCGTCTGTATTTAACGTCTTAAATTGAAAGGACTGTCGACTGATGACCACAGCAGTTGAGACCCATAGTGCTCAGAGCCATTTCTCGAAAGGACAGT